>NC_134486.1:249410124-249495124 GCF_040206685.1 Ascaphus truei
CTATTTGTCTAATAAAGTTATAAGAATTAAAGAAACTGTAAGTACAGTTTTAGCAAATGTTTTTTTTGTTAGCCAGACAAGGTACAGTATTTCTTAAGACAGCATTACCAGAAACCATCAACATTATCATTACGTCAGTGCTAGAACATATTGCTGAGCAAGTCCACGCACCAAAGAAAAACTGTGCATTGCCGGAGTTAAGTCTACACGTCGCTATTGAAAAAGAATGAGGGGTACATTTATCACTGGAGGAAAAAAGGGACATCTATCAAATTCAAACTTCACTGCAAACTCAATGACCAAAAATAGATAAAGGAAGGCTGGGTTTCTTTAGTTGCTGAACTTCCTGTGCCCTGTGCTTGAATATCAGAAGCCATGCTATGAATAGTAGAGATACTGCTGGACAATGTTTGGAATGCTTTTCGCATTCAGCCTGAGAACATATTCTCATGCAGATGCAAATAACATTACCTTTTGTTCCCTGATCTGCATCCAGCGGTATGACCGTGGGGTATGTGTATCACGGCAAATGTGAGGAATTCTCGGGAAACAAATATGCACCATATGTATTCAAGCAAAATCTCCCACTTACATCAATCTTTTTGAACTGCTCCACCTTTGCCTTGTTTAATACGCTCCCATATCTTTAATTTAAGATTATAGTAATGCTGTATATACTGTAGTGTTGTATCATCTATCATTATATCCTTCATGACGTTGGTGACTATGGTGCTCCTTTTACAGTCATCATAAACGTAACCCCTCCTATACCAGAAGGCCTGCATTGCGTTGCTCCGATAATCTAAGAATTACATCTCTACCTTTGAGTATACTTATATCTACACTTTATTTTGACTAGGATTGGCATCATATTTCTTATCAGACAAGCTACTGCATATTAAAAACACTAACCCTCACACACAAACAATATTTCAAGACATTAAAAGCACTCAGTGGTCCTGAAGCTTTTGCAAGTGATTGGGCCAGGAGGTGCCTTATGGCTCTGTATGGTGTTTGATGGCTTGGCACAGTTTAGTAAATATGGCCTTCAGAACCAACCTCACCTCACAAATGGTTAAGCAGAGTAACCATTTAAACGGGTGTTTGGAAAGACAACCAAATGTAATGTCCAGTGAAGGGTATAATGGTAAATCAATAAAAGTTAATACAGAGTGCTTTGTGCCAGTCACATAAACATCAGTAATCAATCAGTATGTATCGGATTTGCTATTAGCTGCTAAGTTTACAGTGCAATATTGTCTTTTGTTGTATACATTTGTTCACGCTCAGTAGCACTCCTTTTGTTATATATATATATATATATATATATATATATATATATATAAAATAAAAAATTAATAGACAATACTGTTCTGTGGCTAACAAAATGCTTTTATTTGTGCGAGCTTTCAAGATACACTGATCTCTTCTTCCGGCGGTATTACAATGAATAAAGCAATATATATATATATATATATATATATATATATATATATATATATATATATATATATATATATATATATATATATATATATTATATACTGTTTATACCTTTGGGTCCGGAAATAATTGGACACTGACACAATTTTCATAATTTTGGCTCTGTACGCCACCACAATGGATTTGAAATGAAACAACCGAGATGCAATAGAAGTGCAGACTTTCAGCTTTAATTCAAGGGGTTGAACAAAAATATCGTATGAAACGTTTAGGATTTGCAACCATTTTCATACACAGTCCTCTGCCCTTATTTCAGGGGCTCAAATGTAATTGGAGAAATGAACACAATCATAAATAAAATGTTAATTTTTAATACTTTGTCGAGAATCCTTTGCAGGCAATGATTGCTTGAAGTCTGGAACACATGGACATCACCAAACGCTAGGTTTCCTCCTTTGTGATGCTTTGCCAGGCCTTTACTGCAGCTGTCTTCAGTTGTTGTTTGTTTGTGGGTCTTTCTGCCTTAAGTTTTGTCTTCAGCAAGTGAAATGCATGCTCGATCGGGTTGAGATCAGGTGATTGACTCGGCCATTGCAGAATATTCCACTTCTTTGACTTAAGAAACTCCTGGGTTGCTTTCACACTATGTTTTCGGTCATTGTCCAATCAACTTCACTGAATTTGGCTGAATCTGAGCAGACAATATATCCCTATACACTTCAGAATTAATCCGGCTGCTTCTGTCTTCTGTCACATCATCAATAAACACTAGTAACCCAGTGCCATTGGTAGCCATGGATGCCCATGCCATCACACTGCCTCCACCGTGTTTTACAGATGATATGGTATGCTTCGGATCATGAGCCGTTCCAAGCCTTCTTCATACTTTTTTCTTCCCGTCATTCTGGTACAGGTTGATCTTAGTTTCACCTGTCCAAAGAATGCTGTTCCAGAACTGGGCTGGCTTTTTTAGATATTGTTTGGCAAAGTCTAATCTGGCCTTTCTATTCTTGAGGCTTATGAATGGTTTGCACCTTGTGATGAACCCTCTGTATTTGCATTATTCTCGGGAAGTCTTCTCTTTATGGTAGACTTGGCTAATGATATACCTACCTCATGGAGAGTGTTCTTCACTTGGCTGGATGTTGTGAAAGGGTTTTTCTTTACCATGGAAAGGATTCTACGATCATTCACCACTGTTGTCTTCCATGGACGTTTAGGCCTTTTTGTATTGCAGATCTCACCAGTGCGTTCTTTTCTTCTTAGAATGTACAAAACTGTTGATTTGGCCACTCCTAATGTTCCTGCTATCTCTCTGATGGATTTTCTTTTTTTTTTGCAGCCTAAGGATGCCCTGTTTCACTTGCGTTGAGAGCTCCTTTGACCGCATGTTGTGGGTTCACAGCAACAGCTTCCAAATGCGAATGCCACACCGGAATCAACTCCAGACCTTTTACCTGCTTAATTGATGATGAAATAATGAAGGAATAGCCCACACCTGTCCATGAAACAGCTTTTGAGTTAATTGTCCAATTACTTTTGGTCCCCTGAAAAAGAGGGGGCTACATATTAAAGAGATGTAATTCCTAAACCCTTCCTCCAATTTGGATGTGAATACCCTCAAATTAAAGCTAATAGACTGCACTTTAAGCCCATATTCATTATTTAACTGTAATTTACATTTTGGAGGTACAAGGGACTATTTTAACTAGTTTATATGTGACGTGTTATTTAAATAAATTTGTACTTTCTTTGTATATTTGTGGGATACTTTTCTGTTTCTTTTTTGTTTTTATATATATATATATATATATATATATATATATATGATACAGATCGCATCCGGCGCAATTAGAAATTGTGTAAATTTTTAGGAATCCTATTAGGAGTGGGGGAGTGGGTTGAGTAAGACTGTATTTATGTATGATTAAATGGATCTTTGAACCTCTACCAAATTTAACCAACAATATTTACCCTATAAAGGGCACCAGTATTGAAAGAGAAACAAATTTGTAACATACAGTGTTGCTAATGAAGTCAGGAGTAAATCGGATGGAAATAAAGATATTATAACAATATCTCTGTGCCTGCTGATTGAGGAGTCCAGTAGGTGTAGTCTTGAAGAGTGTTTAGTGTCTTAAAATTGGAACCAGATCTTATCAGTACCTTTACTGTGTACTGCTCCAAAGTTGCACTGGCTGATGGGACCTTCACGCTGCAAGGACCTGCTTCGCCCGCCATACCCTCTATTGGAGGACCGGGATCTACAGGCACTAAGGGTACATCCTGGACACAATCAGATTTTCTTTCCCACAGTTCCCAAAACCACGGGAAATCCGGACCCAATAATACCTCATAAAACAGATGAGGGACTACCCCGACCTGCTGATGTACTGGGCCGAGGTGATTTTCTATGTACACTCCTGCGGCCGGGTAAGTGTGATTATCTCCATGGATACAGGTTACCTGCAATGAGATTCCTGGCAGAAACTTGGACTTAAGATGTGCAACAAACGTAACTGTACTGCCATTATCAAGCATTGCTCTTACAGGTACCCCATTTAGTTTGACATCACACATCCTATTTTTCTATAAATGTCCCTTCTCTATAACAGTCTGCTTAACAGCAGGACCCCACTCGAAAAATACCCCACAGAAATATCACATTGCATTCGGTGAGCGTTCATAGGGCAAACTGCCGCCACATGTCCAAGTTCATGGCATTTGAGCATTCAATGTACTTCCCAAAAATGGATCTGAGTTTTTTCTCCAGCCTACTGGAAAGAATGGGACTGGAGTCCCTCCTATGGGCCATGGGACTTCCAACTCCTTTATGTGAGTCTATGAGTCGTTGTACCAGATCTCCTGACATGTGGGAATCGGGGACCGGAAAACTCATCAGGACTTGAGCTCCGGGACATCTCCTCAGCAGCAAACTAACGTTCAACTAAGGCGACCAACTGCTCTGTGTTTTTGTGGTTACTCTGGCTTTCCCCTCAGGAACCGGTCGATGACGACTCTTTCAACAACTGCTGTGGCTGTACATTTTTCAGGCTGGAGCCACAGAGTGGATGAAATCGTAGAGTTGGGAGCGTGGAGCCTTTCCTGCATCGTAGCGCCAGGAGTGGAACTGCTGGGCCCCAACCGCGATGGTGAAACCTAGCCGTGCCATAATCTCAGCCTTCAGGGTGTCAGTTTTTCGTTTGCTCTGGCTCCAAGTCATAATAGGCTTTTTGTGGGTCACCCGCCAGGAAGGGAATGATTATTCCAGCCCACTGCTCGGACGGCCATCCGTATGCTCATAAATCGATAGGTAAGCTTCAATGTCATCGTCCATCATCATTTTCTGAATGAGGTGAGATTTTACCTGGCGAGCGACCTGTGGGGTCCCGCTAGTCTGGGCGGTAATTCTCTTTCCCAACACTAGGAGCTCCTGGTGCAGGCGAAGGTGAGCCTCGTGATGCTCTTTCTTTAGAGTCGGATGTAGGGACAGAACCATCTGCTGTACTAACAATGCAGTACTTTCAGTTTGGGACTTTGCCAGTTCATTTTGCATCTTTGTCATCTGTTGGACGCCCTGCATTAAGGTGGCAGCACTCTGCTTGGCTGCGCTGTAGAATAGCCGTATTCTCTGCTTGGGCATGCTGTACCGTGGTCAGAAACTCCTCCATAGTTTCCACTACTCGGTGCCTTGTGGACTGCCCGCATTCTCCACCAATTGTGATGTCTCAGTCACAGCAGCACGATCTTGTGTCCCAGATCAAAGGCAGGAAACATAGAGTTTGGTACACAGGGGTTTATTTACAGGAACCTCTCCACTTTGGGGATTGCTGACTAATACATCTTAGTCGCTGACATCTTAAGCTCTTTCCCCACCTTGCATCCTGTACCTGTGGACAGGCATCCCCTCCGCTTGCAGTTACTCACAGGTCTGTCTGCATATGTGTGCCTTCAGATCAGCAGAGCAGCAGCACAGGAAACTGTCTGTGCTGCCTATTACCTTGAAGCTCATTAATTAGGGAAGGGAACACACCCTGGAAGGTGCTGGGTCCTATGTACCCCCCCCCCTCAAACACCTTCTGTTTGAGCACATCACTATATATATATATATATATATATAATACTGAGTTAAGTTATGGTGAGTAAAAAAAGTGACAAAAACCCTCCACAGGAAAGCAAATATGCAAATATAGCTGTATGCTCATCTGCATGTCTTAGGTCTTTAGACCTGCCTAAGACATGCAGATGAGCATACAGCTATATTTGAGACCTGCCTAAGACATGCAGATGAGCATACAGCTATATTTGAGACCTGCCTAAGACATGCAGATGAGCATACAGCTATATTTGTATATATATATATATATATATATATATATATATATATATATACACACACACAAAAAGAATTGCTGCGCACAAATCAGTAACCTAACAATAGTTAATAGATATGTGAATCTGTGAAAAGTAATTATAATGTCCGGCCTTCCTACCTCTCACCTGTCTCCCCTACAATCTATCCTAAACACTGCTGCCAGAATCACTCTACTCTTTCCTAAATCTGTCTCAGCGTCTCCCCTGCTGAAATCCCTCTCCTGGCTTCCGATTAAATCGCGTATCTCACACTCAATTCTACTGCTCACTTTTAAAGCTTTACATTCTTCTGCCCCTCATTACATCTCAGCCCTAATTTCTCGCTATGCACCATCACGACTCTTGCGTTCTTCTCAAGGAAGTCTTCTTACTACCCCCTTTGTATCTAAAGCTCTCTCCCGCCTTAAACCTTTCTCACTTTCTGCCCCACACCTCTGGAATGCCCTTCCCCTCAATACCCGACTAGCCCCCTCGCTATCCACCTTTAAGACCCACCTTAAGACACATCTGCTTAAAGAAGCATATGAGTAGCACTGGATAATCATGGACACATGACACAAAGCTTGGCCCCCTGCAGACGCACTTACTAGTATTCCCTCCTACTGTCTCTGTACGTTCTCCCTACCTACCAATTAGATTGTAAGCTCCTCGGAGCAGGGACTCCTTCCTTAATGTTACTTTTACAGTATGTCTGAAGCACTTATTCCCATGATCTGTTATTTATATTTGTTATTTATATGACATGTATTACTACTGTGAAGCGCTATGTACATTTTATGGCGCTATACAAATAAAGACATACATACATAATGCTGCTATAGTGTCTCAGGTCCCACACAAAAATCAAGAAAGAACAGATAGGAGTATAGACACAAGCACAAAAAAGATACAATTCAGTATTATAGTAACACTGTGTCCCTAAACTAGCTAAAATAGTTGTGTGTAGGAAGCCACGATTCAAAATGCTCAATATACCAATGAACATGAGAATACGATCTATATATGTATGTATCTATATATATATATATATATATATATATATATATATATATATATATAAATATATATATATATATACATACACACGCACTTAGATCATATGTAATAATGTGAGGTATGTCCTGATATAAACAAAATGGAGAATGTGAGTAATACTCATCAGAGTCCAAAGCAGTTGTGGTACCAACGGCAGCGAAGCTACATGAAAGGGAACAGCAGGAGGTCGTGAATCATGAATCGTGATTGGGTGAATCATCCGGTCAGCGCATGGATAGTCTCCATTTCCGCCTGTAACGAAGATTCTGATCGAAGTGCAAGTGTGCCTCTACTGCTTTCACTACTCAGTGATACTACTGTATGTCTCAGCTGTTATAAGCAGCTACATTTTTTGAACTTTTCTACTATATTTTCCTGATGCTATTTAGTTCTGTACTTTCATTAGCTCCTTCAGGTTTAGTGCTTAGTATCCTTTCGCACTTACTTTCTCATGACAGGGCTGTTTTGTTCCACCAACCTTTCAGTCCATTTGGTTGAGTCTCTGACCGGCTGGTCATCACTATTTGTTGCCCTAAATTGCCTGGGTTAAGAGCTTCCTTGCAGTTTTTTTGTCTGTCTCTGATCTAGTCCCTCCATTTGTGCATTTGCACTTAATTGGGGCTCTGCTCTGTACCATTTTGGAGTATGTTTATTTCAGGTTTCTCTGATGTTCCGTTGTTTTTTAAGCTCCTTTGAAATTAAACTTCTTTGCTGGCGCCTACAGGTTTTTCATGGGAAAAAATCCTTGTGTTGTAACAATAAAGCGTAATGCGAGTGATGTCACGGTAGTAATAGGTGCACTTCCTTACTTATTTTTTGTTTGAGTTAATATTTTTGATAATCGGCCGGTCCTCATTACATTTTTAGGGGAATATCTTTTCCGCTGGATTTGTACTTTTATATCCTCAGACCTTTATTATGTATGATATAATTGGTCAAACTCATTTTTTTTGTGTGTATGTGTATTTATATGTTTATTTTTCATCATTAATTAATTTTCTTGATCAGCAGTTTTCTTTTGGTATGTGCTTGGGTGTGTTTTACATGTTTTAATTATTATGTGTTGTTAATAAAATCCATTTGATTATTTCCACTATATTTTTAAGTGCTTTCATTAGACCCTTTTTTTCTCTTTTTGTGTTATATATATATATATATATATATATATATATATATATATATATATAACAAAAGAAGAAATATATTAGCGCGTGTGAGTGTAATACCTTTCACTTACCTTTTATAAATTCTTGGTATACAGTCTGCGCTATGTCCAGTCTTCTTTTCTAAGGTCTCTTGGATTCTATATGGGGCTGAGATTGATTTCCTGAATACAGTGTGACATCCATACTCTGGGAAAGATACCTTTACGTGCCTTTAACCTTCTCACACTTGTGAGTACATCTGCATTAGATCAGCCAATTTATTTAATTTGTCACAGCAATATTGCACTATCTATATACATTTTTGTTTTCACATATCCCTGCGCTTCCCGGAGATTCATCCCTACTTCTCAGCAGAAGGTGTGGAGCAGGAGGTCACGCATGCGCAGGCAGCAGTCAAAGCCCGCGAAGGCGGAGTAGCTCTCATAGGGGGGAGCATAGGGAACTACGAGTCCCAGCAGCCCTGCGGGACCTTGTGACGCCAGGGGACCAATCGGGTGGTAGGAAGGCAGGAAGGAAGGAGGATATAGGGGTCAGAGGGCACGCACGTGGCTCAGAGCTAGCGGGAGGAGGAAGGAGACAGAGCTCCGGTGTAGGGAGGCATTCATCCCCAACCTAGGCCTTATACCCCAGGCCCAGTTAGGCCCTAAGTCCCCGTAGTGTGAAGCGGAGATAGGGACTGGCCCTAGACAGGTTCCGGTTCCCTTATTGTGCCGTTCAGTGAGCGCTTACAGAGACAGTGTGTACCTAGCAGTAGGTCTGGTCTCAGACCCTGTTACTGCTGTTGCTGTTCTTCTCGGTGGGATCGCCCCGGACGGCAATTGCTGGAGCCACCTCACATCTGACCCTTTGTGAAGATCCTTGGCAGGCCCGGATACTGGAGTGCCCAGCAGGTAACCATCAAATGCACCAACTATACTACCTATTCATACAGGACATAGTGGCTGCACAGTCACCCGTACATATCTCACTTGAGGGTGGGGGACATATTGGTGGGGTTACTGGACACGGGGTGGGATCACCCAGTGGAGGTGGAGGTAGCGTCCTGCGAGACGCAGTAGTTAGTTTCTCCTCTAGGGAGGGACACCTGTTGATATATATATAGTGCATATGCTACAAGTAAAGTCGTTTGTTTGTTTTACATGCTGTGTGTGTGTGGAGTGATATACAATTGTCCTGCGAGGAACCACTTCCCCGCTGGTGGGAGCCATCGCAGGTGGAGGCGCTGCACCAAGTATAAGGTATTATCTGTTATTACGCGTGCCCCAGGTTCTCCGTGGCAGAGGCTTAGGCCCTGTGAGCCTGCAGGTTATACAGCATATGGTAGCGGTCTGTGTTCACTAGGAAGCAGGGCTACATTTGGAGGCGCTGCTGAGATTCTTAGACCTGGGGTGCCCCATGACTATACACACACAGCCACCTGCCCACCATGGCCCTCCCCTCGCGTCAGAGAGTGCGCGACTGGGCACGGCAAATGCAAACACCCGCCCGCCCGCCGCGTGGTGGCCGTGACCCAAGTACCTATGGCCTTACCATTAGAGACATTACAAACGGCCCTACGACAACTACCTGGTTTTGCCAAAGCCCACCTGGTAGATGTCCTCATAGACCAAGATGCTAAGTGGAACACTTTGCTAGTTGACTGTCGCCGAGATCTGGTTCGAGATCCGGTTCTCGAGCTTGCCGTCCCTCAATACCTGCAGCTTCCCAACTCCCCTCCCGGCGGAAGTCCCTTTGTCTACCCACTGCGAGACCCCCCCTTGGAGGGACTGGGTGACGACTGCCCTACCCTCACCTCCGCTCCCTATCCGGCTAGTGAAGCGGGCAGCTGTCGGTCAGGATTTAGCTATCAAGGGTCTGGCGTATCAGAAGAAGCTGGCTTGTGTAGTGAGATGTTGCAGAAACTCAATGACAAGGTAGGCCAGTTAACCGCCCCACCCAGGTTACCTCCGTTAGTAGAAGCCCTCACTCTGGCCATGCACTCTCAGAATTACCAGAAATTGAAGGCCTTCTCCGGGACCTTACCCATTCCGACGGGAGAAGATGGGATAGACCCCTGGAAGGAGCACACTCGGGGTGTAATTGAAGAATGGTCCTGTACAGACGCCGTGAAACATCAACACCTCATGGAATGCTTGAGGCCCCCGGCGTCCACTCTGATCAGTATTCACCGAGAACAGCATCCTGATCTGACCTTGCGGATGATGGTCGAATTCTTAATCGAAGCCTATGGCGTGACCGAGGATGATGGGGCCCTGTGGGCCAAATTCTATGCCGTCAACCAAAAAGGCAAAAAGACTTATCTGCCTACATCCACCGAGTACAAATTGCGTTAGGGCCCTTGCTCCACCATAAGTATGTAACAGCCTGCAAATGGACGAATACCTCCGCAAGCAGTACCTGCGGGGATCCAGCCCCAACCACCCTATTGCAAACATGATCCGTGATAACCTCACTCGGGGGAGTCCCCTCTCGTTCACCAAGCTGTTACAGCATGTCAAAGAACATGAGGCCCATCTAATGCTTCATTCTCCCCAGAAAGCTAAAGTAACCGTCAACTCCAAAAACAAAGGGGGTACTGAGAAAAAGCAAGACCCCCCGGATAAACCCGGCCCCGAGCGACCAAAATACACCGGACGAACCTCGCCTCCGTACAATCACCGCACTCCGCCAAGGGATCTGTCCTGCTACAAGTGTGGAAAAAAGGGGCATATCTCCTATGATTGCCGGATGGGATAGTCCCGTGACCGGAGCCCCTCATCCAAGAAGTTCACGCCTAACACTATGGTTTGTGGTGTCTACGCGGCCAGCGGAGAAAACCCCGTCCCCAATTCAAGTGGCGAAGATCCCAAGGACGAGAATAACCGCGTGGGGCGGTAGCCCTTATACGGGTGTTAGTAGACAGCTTCTTTTCCTCCGCCCTATTGTACACGGGATCTCAAGTAACCATCATATATCGGGGGTTCTATGATCAACACCTCCAGAATCGGCCGTTGAAGTCGGCCGAGCATATCAAAGTAAGAGGATTAAGCAACGAAGACTACCCCATCGACGGCATAGTGACGGTGTCCCTGGAAATTCAGTAGCTTAACACCGGGAAGTCTCACCCCATGTATGTAGATGCTCTGGTGTGTCCAGAACCCAAACACCTACCCAAATACCCGATCATTCTGGGCACTAATGCGGACATTGTACAAGCAGTTATCTGGGCCTACCTGCAAGAAACCAATGAGTTGCCCATGTCCAGTCTCCAGCTGCAGCTTGTTCAGACGAGTCCGGGTCCCCCTCCTTCAGCCACGGAAGACTATGGGCTGTTGTTCTGCAGCCTAGCTGGTCTGACCAAACTTTCGCCCGGGGAAATACAGAGGATGCCCGCCTGGTGCGCATACGCTGAACGGGTAGACACGGAGCAGTTTTTTTCCCTAGAAAGTACGCCGGAAGAAGACGCCAGCAGAGGATACCGACTAGTATCCGAATTCCGGGATTGGCTGCCCGCCATCCCTCGCCGCGTCTATGTGATGGTCCAGAATCTATCCCCATTCCCCATGGCCATCGACGCGGGGCAAAGAATAGGGAGAATTTATCCCGTCAGCTCAGTAAATGAAGCTGTGCAAGTAAATGCTACCCGAGTGGAACACCCTGGCGCAAAGCTGGATTTCGACTTCGGCTCGTCTGGGTTACCAGAGGAATGGAAAGAGAGACTGCGAGTCCAATTGGAAGAGAGGCGAGATGTATTCTCTACCGGGGAGATGGATGTGGGGTACAGCCGCAGCGCCCAACACACTATTTGGATGAATGATACGAAGCCGTTTAGGGAACATTCCCGCCGACTCGCTCCTAGAGACGTAGATGATGTACGGGTCATCCTCCAAGAGATGGAAGAAGCGAGGATCGTCACAGAGTCACGAAGCCCTTATGCCTCCCCCATAGTGTTGGTGATAAAGAAGAATGGGACAGTGAGGCTATGTGTGGATTACAGGACACTGAACAATCGGACGGTGCCGGACCAGTATAATCTTCCCCGCATAGAGGAAATCCTGAACGCCCTCCATGGAAGTAAATGGTTCAGTGTGTTGGATCTCCGGTCTGGGTACTACCAGGTACCCATGAGCCCAGAGGATCAAGAGAAAATGGCGTACATTTGTCCACTGGGGTTCTATCAATTCACTCGCATGCCCCAAGGTATATGTGGGGCCCCCGCCACCTTCCAACAGTTAATGGAGAAGACCTTAGGTGACTTAAACCCCCGAGAATGCCTAGTGTATTTGGACGACATCATCGTCTTCGGGCGAACACTAGAGGAACACGAAACTCGACTCCTGAAGGTACTTGACCGGTTAGCTCGAGAGGGACTCAAGCTCTCTCTGGATAAATGCCGATTCTGTAGGACGTCTGTGACCTACGTGCGACACATATTGTCCGCGGAAGGGATTGCCACTGATCCCGCTAAAATAGAAGCCGTAGTAAGCTGGCACCGACCTGACAATGTGGTGGAGTTGCGCTGGTTCTTGGGATTCTGCGGGTAGTTCCGCCGGTTTGTGGAGGGATATTCCCGTCGGGCCAAAGCCCTCAACTGCCTCCTCAAAATATATCCCGGAGACACAGGCCGGAAGGCCACCCCTGCCCGACAACCCTTCAGGGACAAATGGACCGCCGAGTGCGAGCAAGCCTTTGTGGACTTGAAGCAGAGTTTGACCGAGGCCCCAGTGTTGGCCTATGCCGACCCCGAGCAACCATATATACTACATGTGGACGCTAGCCTAGGTGGATTAGGGGCGGTGTTGCATCAATGTATCCAGAGGATTACGACCCGTAGCCTACATCAGTCGCAGCCTGACGGCCAGTGAGCAAAATTACCCAGTACACAAGCTCGAGTTCCTTGCCCTGAAATGGACCATCGTGGACAAACTTCATGATTATCTCTATGGGGTCACGTTCGAGGTGCGTACAGACAACAATCCGCTCACCTATATCATGACTTCAGCTAAACTCGATGCGGCAGGACACCGCTGGCTAGCAGCCCTCTTCAACTACAACTTCACATTGAAGTATAAACCAGGTCCCTTGAACATTGGAGAAGACGCCTTGTCTTGACGACCGGGGCCGGCTGTAACCCCCGACAATGACCAAAGGGAAGAAATCTCGGGACCCGGGATGCGGGCCTTGTGTTGAACCGCCGCCATAGTCAACGACCAAGTGGCCTTCTCCGAATTAAGAGTGGCGACTCCCTAGGGTGCACGTCCAAAGCCATCCCGGAAGCATATAAGGACCCCAGTGGTATGCACGTTACCCCTGACAAAATCATAGCCTGGAAGGATATGGTGCGCTATCAGGAACGCGACCCGGTAGCGGGAGCCATCCGCTACGCTATCTGGAAAAAACGCCCAGATCTCCTCAAAAGTGGCCCTGGCGATGTGGGAGGCATACTGATGCGGGAAGCCTATAAATTCGAAATACGGGACAAATTACTATACCGAGTTGTAGAGTACCATAACCACCCGAATAGGAGACAGCTAGTTCTACCTAAAATATTACAATACCTGGTGTTGTGGTCCCTCCATGATGAACATGGCCATCTGGGTGTCGACAAGACTTTTGGACTGGTAAGGGATCAGTTCTTCTGGCCAAAAATGAGAGAAGCTGTAGAGCATCACTGTCGGCGGTGTGTCCGGTGCATCCAACGGAAGACACTACCCACCAGGGCCGCCCCAATGGGTCACTTGAAAAGCACTAGGCCCATGGATCTAGTATGCATGGACTTCCTATGTATTGAACCAGATAGCCGGGGCATCAGCAATGTGCTGGTCATCACTGACCATTACACGAGATACGCCCAGGCCTTTCCGACGAAAGACCAAAAAGCCATCACGGTTGCTAAAGTACTCTGGGAAAAATACTTCATACATTATGGACTCCCTCAATGACTACATTCTGACCAGGGCAGAGACTTTGAAAGCAAATTGATAAAAGAATTACTAAAAATCTTACACATTACTAAGTCCCGAACAACTCCTTACCACCCAGAAGGGGATGCATTGCCGGGAGTGAAAAAGGCTGAGTGGAGCCGACATGTGGAAAGACTAGTGCACGCCTACAACTGCACTAGACACGATTCCACCGGATTTTCACTATACTTCCTGATGTTTGGGAGAGAGGCTCGACTGCCCGTGGACATACGTCTGAGAGTCTCCACTGATGGAGTTCATAACGCCACTCACTTCAAATATGTGCAGCGGTTACAAGAGAACCTGCAACGGGCCTATCAGCAGACAGAAAAACCTACAGAGAAACTGAACGCAGGAAACAAGAGGCGTTATGATCACAAGGTCAAACATAGAGACATTCAGACGGGAGATGCAGTACTCCTTCGCAATCTGGGAGTACCTGGGAAACATAAGTTGGCTGACCGGTGGAGAGAAGGAGTGTATGAGGTAGCATCACAAATGCCTGGTCTTCCGGTCTATTGCATTAAGGACTCGGAGGGTCGGGTGAAGGTATGGCACCGAAATCATTTACTCCCTATTCCACAAGTAGAGGAGGGGGAAGTGGAATTGCCTGCAACCTCACTGGATGGTGGATTGACACAGGGCGAGAGTGGTCTCGAGACCGACAATACAAGTCATTATGAAGACCCCCAAGAGGGAACCTCTCAAAGGGGCCCTCAACAGCGAGCATCTCCCGGCGGGAGCTACGGGTAAAGGGCTTGGCGAGCACACGCCCAATGGGGTGGCTCCGGAAAATTCTACATTGGACCCGCAGAGTCCATGTTTTGTACCATGTAATGATCATATAGAGACTGTAATCCCCACAAGGGAAGAGGCTGAACCTCAAGACCAGGATAGTCATTCTCCCGAGGGAGTGATTGAAGAGCAGTTAAGGACATGCACGTGGCTCAGAGCTAGCGGGAGGAGGAAGGAGACAGAGCTCCGATGTAGGGAGGCATTCAGCCCCAACCTAGGCCTTATACCCCAGGCCCAGTTAGGCCCTGAGTCCCCGTAGTGTGGAGTGGAGATAGGGACTGGCCCTAGACAGGTTCCCTTATTGTGCCGTTCAGTGAGCGCTTACAGAGACAGTGTGTACCTAGCAGTAGGTCTGGGCTCAGACCCTGTTACTGCTGTTGCTGTTCGTCTGGGTGGGATCGCCCCGGATGGCAATTGCTGGAGCCACCTCGCATCTGACCCTTTGTGAAGATCCTTGGCAGGCCCGGATACTGGAGTGCCCGGCAGGTAACCATCAAGTGCACCAACTATACTACCTATTCATACAGGACATAGTGGCTGCGCAGTCACCGTGCATATCTCACTTGAGGGTGGGGGACATATTGGTGGGGTTACTGGACACGGGGTGAGATCACCCGGTGGAGTTGGAGGTAGCGTCCTGCGAGACGCAGTAGTTAGTTTCTCCTCTAGGGAGGGACACCTGTTGATATATATATAGTGCATATGCTACAAGTAAAGTCGTTTGTTTGTTTTACATGCTGTGTGTGTGTGTGGAGTGATATACAATTGTCCTGCGAGGAACCACTTCCCCGGCTGGTGGGAACCATCGCAGGTGGAGGCGCTGCACCAAGTATAAGGTATTATCTGTTATTACGCGTGCCCCAGGTTCTCCGTGGCGGAGGCTTAGGCCCTGTGAGCCTGCAGGTTATACAGCATATGGTAGCAGTCTGTGTTCACTAGGAAGCAGGGCTACATATATATATATATATATATATATATATATATAAGCAATACGATACCGTTTGGAAACGAAATCAGCAGGTAAAGGTGCACCACCTTGACAAAGGTCCCATTCGTGGACCGAAACCTTGGTTTTGTGTTTATTTTTCAATACACTTGTTTGTTCAAATCTGGAGTGCTGCCTGCTGATTTCGTTTCCAAACGGTATCGTATTGCTTATTGTTCATTATAGGATCTGCACCCACACCAGTGACTATTATTACGGAGTGCTTTTGTTATTTTTCTATGTTTTATATATATATATTGAAATGGTACAATGTTAAAAATAAACTTGCGTATCAAGAATGCTTAGGTACCAGACCTGGAGAAAAGCATCATAACATTGTGTTTGTATACTTATAATAATTATACTTATTATAGTATTATAAATAATACTTATTTAGTTATAAAACTGTAAAAGAACATCTTAAAATCTGTAATATTCCTGTCATTAGTGCAGAATTAATCCAGCATATGGTTAGGCTGCTGTAATATTATCATTGTGCAGAAAATACACTTTGAATGCAAGTGTATTTAATTACAAATACTATTTGTGATAAAATAAAGTAGGCAACACATGTTTTTTTGAAGTGAAACTTCTTTAGTGGCACCTCATTCGAACTGGGGCAAAAATGGATTGTGGAGACAGAAATGAAACGGATGTGACGTCAGTGCTGGCAGTTGAGGCCGGGCTGTGTTCTGGCTCAGCCCGACCCCAACACTGACATCACACCCGCTCCACAAATCAGATGCGGCGGTGGCGATAGCTGCCGGCGCCGCTTCTAATGGCCACCGCACCCCCCACACAGCCGCCTCAACTATCCGCCGCCGCCGCTCATAACGGCCGGGAGTGGGGAGGGGGTGGCGCGCAGCCGCTATCTGCCCCCGGCGGGTGCAGGCCCAGCAGCACACTGACCTGGTGCTCCCCCGCTGCGCCGGCAAGCTCACGGCCGCTGTTGCCGGCCCGCTGCACTGCAGCGCATTACTAATGGTGAGATGGCGGGGGCTGCGCATGCGCAGAAGCGGCTGGCAGCGGCGCCGTTCCCCCCTACATGCCCGCGACACGCATGCGCAGTAATGATGCAGCACGGTAGTTATGGCAACGCTCAAGATGCCACGGCTCTCATAGGGACACTGCAGCCCACACTGTTCCCCGGGGCCCTATGCAGGCCCTGATCTCCCGCGGCCTCTCCTCCCGGTGCATGTCCGTGTCCCTGCAGGCCTCCCCCGTACGCTGCCTGTGGAATGAGCCGCTGTGGGTCAATCTCAGGCCTGAGCTCCGGGCAGGAGGTGACTGTGACTGGTGAAGGCGGGGAGACCTTCACCTCCCTGGGCCGGTACCGTGCGGGGAGCTGGAGCTGAGCCGCTCCCCGGCCCTGCAGGGTGGCAGCTTCTGTGGGGTAGAGCCAGAGGGGCACCTGTGGTTCCTGCACCCGTGGACTCTCTTCAGGAGGCTGCTCCGGAGGGAGGTGCAGACCCCCCTCCGCCTGGAACTCGCTCTGTACCAGTCCCACGAGCCATCCGGCCGCCTGCTGGCCACGGCCGCCCAGGAGAGGAGCTTCATGCGGAAGGAGGTGACACGGAGCCCGGTGCGGTAGGGAAGGGTCCGGGGCATCCTCTTCCTGCAGACCGGTGAGTGCGTGCCCAGACTGGGGAGATGGGGTGTATCATTAGGGGGATTGCGGGGGGTATTGGTGTGGCTATATCATTTGGAGTGGGGGACAGGGGTTATTCGGGTGTATCATTAGGAGGAGAGCAGGGGGTATTGGGGTTGGGATTCATGGAGCTGTATTGGGGGTGAATAGGTTAGGGGGATATGTGAGGTGCAGGGGGGCTGCGCATACGTCGCGCTCGCACGCGCACGGTCACACGCACGCACACGGTCACACGCACGCACACACACAGTCACACGCATGCACACACACAGTCGCACGCACGCACACAGTCACACGCACGCACACAGTGACACGCACGCACACAGTCACACGCACGCACGCACACAGTCACACGCACGCACACAGTGACACACAGTCACACACGCACACACACACAGTCACACACGCACACACACACAGTCACACACGCACACACACACAGTCACGCACGCACACACACACAGTCACACACGCACACACACACAGTCACACACGCACACACACACAGTCACGCACGCACACACACACACGCACACACACGCACAGTCACGCGCACAGTCATGCGCACATGCACAGTCACGCGCACATGCACAGTCACGCGCACATGCACAGTCACGCGCACATGCACAGTCACGCGCACATGCACAGTCACGCGCACATGCACAGTCACGCACACGCACAGTCACGCGCACATGCACAGTCACGCACACATGCACAGTCGCACGCATAGTCGCAGTCACACACACAGTCGCACAGTCACACGACACACGAGGAATTTACGCTTAGTGCAAATACAAGGGATGTGTACGCACGTTCTAAGTCAAATTTATTTGCGTTTTGTCAATGAAATTATATTTTGATTTTTAATTAAAACATCACCAATACAAATTCAATTTCTGTGACAAAAGTCAAAGAAGTTTCACTTACTATGCGCGTGCTCAGCACACACAGCTTTTTTTTCTCTGTTTCTGACCAATATAAGAACAAATGTTCAAAAATTGTTGGTAGAAAGAATTCAATCAAAAACGATCCCTTGTATTGCACCCATTGAAAATATGAATTTAGGCTGGAAATTTATTATCCAAAGGTAACAGTGTCCCTTCATACTGTATGTCATTCAATTGAATATGGTAATGCAGTTAAAATGAAAGTTTATTAATTCAAACTAAATAGGTATCAAAGTACAGGGTATATATACACTGTGATATTAAAATTAATGGTGAGGAAGCTGATGGTTACATAGTTACATAGTTACATAGTAGATGAGCTTGAAAACAGACGTACGTCCATCAAGTTCAACCTATACTTACTTATTGATCCTGAGGAAGCACATAGGTGTTGTAGAGAACTGCTCGCCTATTAAACATAGAGTCCTAAAACGGTAGGTGCAAAGAGGTAATATACATAGGTTATGCAGAGTGAACAAAGAAGTTCAAAGATACCCCTATATATGCACTCTAAACCAAGCGTATAAATGTTTCTAAGGCCACAGGAATAAAATACTCCCTATACCAGAAACTAAAAACGGAAAGCGACGCAAAACAAAAAAGTTTTAATACATATTTAAGATTTAATAATAACACTCAAATGGATAAAATATAGATGTTACACTATGATGCTCCTTGGAGGAGCAAATGGAGTTCAGATAGGGATATAGTACTGAAATGGGATATCTCAATAGTGATCAATATCAGAGATTAACCCCATCAGTTCCAGCGTATGATTACAACATGTGATGCCCCTTCGAGTTTAACACATTACCCATATACATTCAGTAGCATGCTCAGGCAATAGAGTAATGGCAATATCAGACATAATAATGTACAATAAGCAGAGTTCTTTGTAGTCAGCACATCATCAAACTCTGTGTAGTTAGTACCACACTGTATTTCATATATGGGGTGTCAAAGGCCTTAGAAACATTTATATGCTTGGTTTAGAGTGCATATATAGGGGTATCTTTGAACTTCTTTGTTGATCCTGAGGAAGGTAAACAAAAAACCCCAGTGTCATATCACCCAATGATTTCTCATAAGGGAAAAAATAAATTCCTTCCCGACTCCAAGAATTGGCAATTGGATTAATCCCTGGATCAACATCCTTCCCATGTATACTTTTCCTTTCTAAAAAGAAGTCCAACCTTTTTTTGAACAAATCTATTGTATCAGCCATCACAGTCTCCATGGGTAATGAATTCCACATTTTAACTGCCCTTAGTGTAAAGAACCCTTTCCTTTGTTGCTGGTGAAATCTCCTTTCCTCCAACCTAAAGGGATGCCTACGAGTCCTTTGTACTGCCCTTGGGATGAATAGTTCATTTGAAAGCTCCTTGTACTTTCCCCGAATATATTTGTATATAGTTATCATATCCCCTCTTAGACATCTCTTTTCTAATGTAAATAAATCTAATTTAGCTAGCCTCTCCACGTAAGTTAGATTGCCCATCCCCTTTATTAATTTGGGGGCTTTTCTCTGCACTCTCTCTAGTTCCATGGTGGGGATGAGATGGCCCACAAATAACCCAATATTTAGGGAAGACGGCACCCCTTAGGGGTGAGCAATGGCTGGGACTGCAAATTACAGACCACAATTGCTAATGTACAAAAGATGGTCTGGTGAAAGCAATATGTTTGGATGATTGTACATATGGCAAATATATTATTGCTAAGGCATCCACATCTCTGTAAGTATTTGTAAGTATTAGTCACCGCAGCATACAGAGTAGCAATCTCAAACATTAGTATCAGATCTGACAGGCACCTCCAAACAGGGTAGATAGATATCTAGAGTGACAACATTTTATTTTCAGTATTGGACAGATTTAAATGTCACTCCAACACACACATATTGGTTGAATCCTTTTTACTGACCATATTTGTACACATACTGTATATAATATTCTCTTTATGCACTGTGTAAACAATATTTACTAATTGCATTATTTGGTGAGCGGCAGGTATACTTTTGTATATAGTACAATATAGGATCAATTCAGCAGGGAATCATCAACCCACTGAAAGTAATATATTACTTATTACTTATAAAGGATTAAACCCTGGATAATTATACTGAAAATAATGTTCCTTATCTCTCACCCTTGATTATTGATTCACCTATGAGTGATTTATTCCTGATTTAAAAAAAGAAATACTACTGCTAATATGCCTGATATTGTCATAACTATCTTCAAAAAGCATATCAACAATAGTATCTCACCCCCAATGCAATTCTATGCTGTTCTGTAGTAATTTATTTTTATGTAATAATCCATTCCTATAGAATAACGACAAACACAGGAACACGATGTGGCACTTCTTTGGGGACTACTAGTTAGTATAAGAGGTTAGCAGCCTTAATTGGTTAACTATGTGGGATCACTTGGGTTACTCCCTTTCCCATCATGTGATGCAGGATGACTATGCAGAAAGGAATAGCCACTCCTGTGTACGTCTTGTGACCAGTGATGTCACTATAGCGAGATAGAAGAGTATATATAGATATATATATATATATTGATCCTCCATATATTCTAGAAACAGGTTCCTCAGAGTTTAGACGGAAGCCTCACCGCGAGTCCTGTAAATAGGTTTATGTGTATAGTTAAATGTATTAAGGATGTCCTCTCACCATTTATTGTTTTCAGTTAAGTAACATGCCCCATATATAGTTAAAGCCCATAGTAGTGGCCCAAGATTATTCTCTGGTCAGAATAGGAGTAAGCATGTGCTTGGCTTGAGTTCTCAGAGTAGAAGCTCTGGAACATAATTGAATCGGCCTCACTAGAAGGACCTTCATAAACTACTGATCCAAAAAGTATAGACTAAGAAAGCTGAGTACTGAAATGGGATAGTGATTCCAGAGAATAAAGCATGTCCCCCAACAAAGGTCCACCTGAGATCAGGCATTATTGAAGCAATGCAGGAGATTTCCAATCTTACCAACGCTAAGAGAATATGTTTTTCCATATTATGTAACACCAGCGCTCCCAAAACTTCGCTACACCAATACTAATGGAACAAGCATAAGGTCCTCCCCAGCATAGGAGTGAGAGCTGCCAGTGGAAGAAGCACAGAATAACCATATTGTTTGACACCAGTCAATGTCTGAAGTCAACTGTATCTGTTATATGGTGAGCATTAAGAACAGCTGTGAATAAAGCTCTTATTTGTACTATTAAAGTTCCTGGCACCCATCCTTATTCTATCTGCATATCCATGCCCAGCCTGCATGGACCCAACACCCTGAAAGGGTATGAGAGACTGAGCTGTATATATACAGTATCTATATTAAACTGGATGTAAACTGCTTTAGTTGGTTTGCCGCTGGGCGAAGAGGGTTACAAAGACATTGAGCTTTATTGTTTAATTTTTTAGTTAAATTATGGCAACTTATTTGTCAGCCTTTTAAGGCCTCGGCCAGGCTCCCTGCTGGTGTGCTGAGGCGCGCTGAGGCTCAGGGAAAGCGGGTGCTTTCCCTGGCCTTGTGGTTGCTTACCGCACACGCCGTCAGGGGGCGGGCCGTGGGTGGGCTTGGGGCGGACCGGGGTCGGGCACGTCACTGGCCAGGGGCGTGCAAGTGACATCACGTAGCTGGTTCGCACTGATTGGGCGAACTGCTTACGTGACCGGCCTGTCGCGCCGGCAAGCGGGGGAATTTTAAATTCCCCTAAGACCTACGCTTCCGCGCACTTGAGGAAGCGTAGGCGAGCCCCTACTAAAGCCGCTCTAATTGCGGCTGTAGGGGTTCTGTGCTGAGCGGAAGCGCGCCTCAGCGCGCTTCCGCCAGCAAGCAAGTAACATGGCCGAGGCCTTAGACACATCACAAGGTGACCTGAAAAAACTGGACTGTGAGGAATGGCACCGCCACAAGCGCTTCTCGTACTCATATCAAATTCATGATACTCCGCCTAAATTTGACGTGAAGTCCTGTTGAGATATGGAAAAAGTAGAGCAGAGAAGGCTGGATTCCAGCTTCAGATGGATATAAAGCTATTTATTGACTTTGTTCTTCTTAAGTGCTAAATACTAAAGTTCCCAGAAAGCACACCAACCCCCCCCCCCCCCCATCCCCCCATAAAAGTTGCAGTGGTTAGAGAAATACAGAACAGGGAGAGATGGGCAAATTGTTTCGGTAAAATTCAAATTCGGTGCAAAAATGCCTCTTAAAAAAAGAATGATTCGTGGCTTTTTTTTAATAAAAATTAAAAATAGCGAAGTTTCAGAATCAAAAGTTCCCAAAAGATTGGATTAAACTTTTTGCAATTTGAAAAAAATAAACGCGAACGTGAACTTTGATACACTAAATGTGCTCATCTCTTGCACTGCAGTTGACTACCTCTGAGCAAAAAGACACTCCCCCCGTAGGAGGCAGGAACGGCGCGCAGCCGAATGAAAACCCGCAGCAGGTCGTGGTGGTGTAGAAAAACGTTTAATTACACATCAGGATGCAGCTGTCTTTTGGCTCTAAGTAGCGCCTGGTTAGTTAACCCTTTGGTTACCTGGTATTCATACCTCTGAGCAAAGAACGAGTCCCGGAAGAAAGCCCTTGGAGCAAAGGAGAGTCCATAGTTGTAGAGTCCATGTTTCAGCGAATCAAGTGATTCAGGGTAAGGTTTGTGGCAGCACTAAATTTACCTCCCAAGCAAGTCTAACAAATGTGGCACCGGTCTGGGTAAATATATCGGGTAGCCCTTTGTTGAGTTTCGAGGTGTGAGTGCTGGATACAAACCACTCAACCAGGTGGGAACAGTAATGCAAACCAGCTAATCCTTGGGTGAGGTGTGAACATGCTCCCAGACAGGGCAGAGCCAGGAACATGCCTAACAAAGAACTGAGGTGAGAATGCAACAAATGACCGAGTTGGGTATATTCGTGCACACAAATAGGATGCGCATGACACATGGATGTAAATGCTATGTACTAAAACAAAAATGTATCTGATAATCTGCCAATTATTGGAGACAGGAATTAATTTTTTTTTTCCCCCTTATGAGATATCATTGGAGGATATTTCACTGGGGTTTTTTGTTTGCCTTCCTCTGGATAAATATACTGTAAGTATAGATATAGGATAAAGTATCTGTCGTCTAAATTTAGCATACTGTAGGTTGAACTTGATGGACGCACGTCTTTTTTCATCTACTATGTAACTATATCTGTGCTCTATCAAAAAAGTGTTGAACTTGCATGAAAATCCTCCGCCAAGTTGAACTTGATGTCAATCCTAAAAAGTCTGTTTATATTGTGGTAAACAAAGAAGCCCCATGCACATCCAACTTAACAAACTATTTAGTTCCCTTCTACTGTTTATGTTTTTTGGTTCAGTGTTTTTTCTTCTCATGCGCATGGGTCATTTAGTTCAATTCTTTGGCTAAAATATTTCAAGCCTGCAACCCCAGCACGGTGTGACCCTATCAGCAGGTCCTACACTACCAATTGTATACGATGCCTTTTGTGTTTCTTCCATTACTTTTGTTAGCGCAGAATTATGGTGCTACTGTATTTATCAACCACAAATGTCTTCGACACAGAACAGATGTTTTATTATCAGTTAATAAAATGTATTATTATAGCTACTATAAATAATATTACACTAATCATGTATATTTAATATATTAGTTATAAAAATAAAAGATTTAAAACCAGAGACATAACATAAAACACAGACAAAGCTCAGTGCACATCCAGAAAAACTTATATACGGTACAGTGCCTAAATATACATGTATAAATAACTAATAAATAAAATGGTCTTTTAGTTTAACATTTTGGCCAAATTGTTGTAAGCCCTTGAGCCAAACTTCACGGCAGACCACGTTCAAGGGTCCCTACACTAATATAAATTCATAATAACCTGTGCATTGCCAGGAAGAATGATTTATAATAAATCTGTCAATATGAGTTGCAAAAGTTCTAAGTCTGATTGAAGCTTTTATTAACCTGTACATTACCAGGAAAAGCACTCTGTAATAGATTTGTCACAATCACACTGCATGCAGGCAAGTTCCCCTGATAGTTGGAGATGCCATGGAGTGAGCTTTTAACCATTTAAATGTGGGAGGGAGTGAGCTTCAATTGGATAGGAGGTTGCCACCCTCCAAAACAGCCAAGACTAGCTGCACAAGAATTATAAAACATACAGAACTCCTACAAGCTCAAATTGAACCCCCAAAATACCCACAACATATATATAAGCATATAAGTTTCACAGAGGAGTGCTACTGAGCATGGCAATTTATATTTAAAACCAGAGACATAACATAAAACACAGACAAAGCTCAGTGCACATCCAGAAAAACTTATATACGGTACAGTGCCTAAATATACATGTATAAATTACTAATAAATAAAATGGTCTTTTAGTTTAACATTTTGGCCAAATTGTTGTAAGCCCTTGAGCCAAACTTCACGGCAGACCACGTTCAAGGGTCCCTACACTAATATAAATTCTTAATAACCTGTGCATTGCCAGGAAGAATGATTTATAATAAATCTGTCAATATGAGTTGCAAAAGTTATTTATACATGTATATTTAGGCACTGTACCGTATATAAGTTTTTCTGGATGTGCACTGAGCTTTGTCTGTGTTTTATGTTATGTCTCTGGTTTTAAATATAAATTGCCATGCTCAGTAGCACTCCTCTGTGAAACTTATATGCTTATATATATGTTGTGGGTATTTTGGGGGTTCAATTTGAGCTTGTAGGAGTTCTGTATGTTTTATAAAAATAAAAGATACACAATTTTAATTTTAATTGTATCATCCAGGTATTCAACATGACGATGGATACAAAAGAATAACACAATACACATGCAGCCTCAGGTCCCAGAACTGACAATGGATACAAAAGAGATTCTTGACAAAACGCGTTGAATCGTTGATCCTGAGAGGACTGGAGAGTGAAGGGACTGGCATTGCTGTGCTGATTCCATCCGAGAAGCCGCTTCCGCCCTGAGTCAGTGACGTCACCGGAAGTGACGAATGCCGATGCATGCGGTGTACAGCAGATGGGAAGACAGAATACAACCCTCAACAGCCCTCTCCCATGATTTTTTAATCTTTTGAAATGTGAGTGTATTAATTAATTTGCTTATCTGTGCAATACACTTTTATTATGGTATTATACTATTGCGGTATCTCTCTTTTTCACATCCATTGGCATACTGTATGAGGATTTACAACATAGAACATAGTACCTTAAACCCCGACAAAGACCCCACTCAAAGGGCTCCCGTCAGAGAGAGAAGGATCTCTGACACGCTATACTATAAAAGAAGTCTATTGTGAGTGAAACCATTGCAGCATATATTAGATAGAACTTTGTTTCTACTGCTATACTATTATTGATTTCTTCTCTTTCTTCTTGTATACCAATCACGAACGAGCGCTCCTCCCTTACCTGGAAGACAAGAATTCAACATGACGCAAGTTAAACAATGGAATATGCGTCATATATACTGTATGAAGTCACATAACAACCTTCATACATAGGCCACACACTTTATAAAGGTTTGTAATTTTTTTTTTGCACAAGAAAATGTCAAATATGATCTTACAACAAAACTAAATTAAGACATTCATGGAGAATCTTAAATTAAAATACTTTATAGTGCTGAACTTTTATTTGGATAGAAATTAAGAAAATGTCAAACAAAAATGTACATTTTTAATAATTAAAATATATGTGTGTGTGTGTGTGTGTGTATGTGTGTGTGTATGTGTGTGTGTATGTGTATGTGTATGTGTATATATATATATCTATATATATATATATATAGATATATATATATAGATATATATATTAGAAAAAACAAACAGCGCTAATGAAAAATAGTGCACCGCAAACTGAAAAATTAATAGTTATAATAAAACATATATTAAAGGCTGTACATAGAAAATGTATAGTTACAAGTCCAATCCTGAATGCATAGAGTATATGATGAATCCAAATGTAGGGAATCAGATAATTGCAAAAAGCAAAAGGGAGGCACCTGTACCTGGGAGAATTTTTCTTGCATATATGTATTATATTGAGATAAAATGCAGTACTTCCATTCATTTACACTTCAGTCAGTATACCATTTTTTTATATCTGACAGCTGACTGTGTGTCATCTGTATGATAGAGATCTAGGACGGTCTCAATAGCTCAATTGTATATACCAAAGTTGTGAACAGAACAGCAAATGGAAATACAAAACCAGGGCTGGATCATTGTTACACAGGTCACTAACGGCAGTCAGCTGGCATGTGGATTTATTAACTTTATTTATTTTTACTGGTGATTGATAAACGGGCACTTGGAAAACCAAGTTATGGGGTAAAATGTATTATATCATGGGCAAAGTTTGGTAATGATGTTCTTATTAAAGATTGTACTCATCACAACATGTAGACAAATACTAAGGGGCTTATTCTATACTGTCGGTATGTGTCGAAGCGACCAGAGACCCCCCTTTCTCACAAGAGACACTTTTGTGACATGATCTTCTCCACACTGTAGTGACATCAATGTGAGCCACTGACATTCATCAATCAGACAGTAAATTACAGACTCTACCATCTGGGGCTTATCCACTGGTTGGATAACTTCTGCTTTGCCCTCAAGGCTACGCAAATCTGTATTAAAATGATTAGGAGTATGGAGATGTATCAAAGCAACAACAAAAAAAAGAAAGGGTCTGGGCTTCCTCTTCCTTTCCTCTCATCTCCCAGGGGACAGTAATCCTGGGAGGCAGGAAGCATGCATGTGAACACAGGGGTCTGCGGATTAAGGCTCCTATTTCTATTTCCAACAATAAAGCTTGTGTTAGACTTGATATTAATTTCCTCCAAAAAGACAAAATATCATTTCTGATGCCTGTTTTGCCTGAGAATAAGCATTTAGCTGCGTGAAACCTGAGCCCTGAAGGATCTTACAGCGTAACTTCCATTTAACGTCACAAAAAAGATTATGTGGTTTTTTTCATTATTAAAAGAATGTTTTTGTTTTCAGCACAGATACACAAATCTGGGTTTGAACAGATTTAAAAGATCACAGGGCTGCCTCAAAGATGACTGCATTGTAACAGCGATCGGCATCAACTTAGACTAGAACGTGACAACTTTGGACTTTTGCACCCCATGCGTACTCCAAGCCCTACTTACTCCAAGCCCTACCTGCTCCAAGTCCTACCTGCTCCAAGCCATACCTGCTTGAAGCCCCACCTGCGCCAAGCCCCACTTGCTCCAAGGCCTACCTGCTCCAAGGCCTACCTGCTCTACCTGCTCCAAGCCCCACCTGCTCCAAGGCCTACCTGCTCTACCTGCTCCAAGCCCCACCTGCTCTACCTGCTCCAAGCCCCACCTGCTCTACCTGCTCCAAGCCCCACCTGCTCTACCTGCTCCAAGCCCCACCTGCTCTACCTGCTCCAAGCCCCACCTGCGCCAAGCCCCACCTGCTCCAAGCCCCACCTGCTCCAAGCCCTACATGCTCCAAGCCCCATCTGCGCCAAGCCCCATCTGCTCCAAGCTCCACCTGCTCCAAGCCCACCTGCTCCAAGCTCCACCTGCTCCAAGCCCCACCTGCTCCAAGCCCCACCTGCTCCAAGCCATACCTGCTCCAAGCCATACCTGCTCCAAGCCATACCTGCTCCAAGCCCCACCTGCTCCAAGCCCCACCTGCTCCAAGACCCGCCTGCACCAAGTCCCGCCTGCTCCAAGCCCCGCCTGCTCCAAGCCCTGCCTGCTCCAAGCCCCGCCTGCTCCAAGCCCCACCTGCTCCAAGCCCCACCTGCTCCAAGCTCCACCTGCTCCAAGCCCCACCTGCTCCAAGCCCCACCTGCTCCAAGCCCCACCTCCTCCAAGCCCCACCTGCTCCAAGCCCCACCTGCTCCAAGCTCCACCTGCTCCAAGCCCCACCTGCTCCAAGCCATACCTGCTCCAAGCCCCACCTGCTCCAAGCCCCACCTGCTCTACCTGCTCCAAGCCCCACCAAATTGACAGCTATCTTCAAAGCATCAGTTCATTGTACATGTTTTTAAAAATATAGATCTCTTATCTTACAAATATACTTTATTATGGTGTTTTCACATTTATACTCTTTGTTAACTAAAATTGACATTTTTGAAAATGTTACAGATGGCAACCCTATTGATCAAGATAGTGCAACAGTGATTGTAATTTAATGCAACAGTTTGGAAATCTTTGCTTTTTTTCTGCACTGTATATTTCAAACACCTAGATATTGATATTGCTTCAAATATCTTCAAGCAGATAAAGTCCTGCATGGGCTCTCAATTCCCAACCCCCTTCAACAGGTCAGGATTTAAGAATATTCCAGCTTCAGCACAGGTGGCTTTAATCAGTGGCTCAGAGCCACTAATTGAGCCACCTGTGCTAATCCTGACCTGTCCGGAGTCATGAGGACTGGATTGGAGCACTCCTGCTGTAAAAGGCTCTTATCCGTCCCTGGTATAGCCTGTTTCCTAGGTGGTGGGGTTACTGTTCCAACTGAGCGTCGGCCTGTTCAAAATGAAAGTGGCCTCAGCGAGGGGGTGGTCAAGTGATCACTCCTAAAATTATAACTTAGCCACAAATAGCAGAGGTCCAGCGGCATTCTTCTGCTACCTGAACTGTGCCAGCGAATAGGTTAATGCAGGTGGCTGCTAACATGAACCAGCAATGTCTCTACATTTGTTTCAATGAGCCCACTGCTCACGATTACAGCAACTTTCTGAACAAGCCCCTGTTTTAAAATCTCAAGCATTGTGCTGCCGACTCCACCAGAACAGAAAAGGTTAAGGTACTGTATATTATTTAACGTTATCCACATTCTTTTGCCTGGCACCCTGCCCATGGCATGGTGCGATCTCTGCACATTGTTATCCAGGGCAGCGGCTCAAGAATTGCAAATGCATGAAAAATTCCCCTGTCCCCAGACAATCCAGACCTTACCACAAACTCCCAGGCAGTGGGTTAACTGAAGGCTTATGGCACAGGTTTACAATCTCTGCAGCTCCTCTTCTGTGATTTATTAAACTTGTTAACGGTGCAGTGCCACTAACCAACACATTTTGGATTTTCAATCAAGCCAGAGCCCTTAGCCACGCAACCCCTCTTCTAGCTTTCTACTTACAGTACATTTGTAACACAAATCTTTATTAGCTCCACGCATTGTAAGTCGGGATAAAGCTGCAGAAGAACAATAGCAGATGTGTCAGAAAATCAAACACTTGCTACAGTAGTTAGGAATTCAGGGTTAACCGATTGTATGATCTTTTTACACTCAGGAAACTACACAGGGACTGCTATGATGACGAACTTGATGCCATGTTGCTAGGGCTGAAAGCATCTGCGGATCTCTGAAAGACAAGACCAGGATCGCAGAGGAAGAACTGCACATGTTCCTTTCTTCATGTCCGTCAGGTGACCAAAGAACCGCAATGGCTGCTGAATTCGAATGCCGTGGCAGTGAAAGGGTCAAATGGGAAAATCATTTAGAATCCAAAATTCACAATCGTGGCTATTCTTCAACATTTTCTGAGATTGATATTTCTCCAAGACAACAAAAAAAAAGATGGATTTTAGATTGAAGTGAAGAGTAAGCTCTGTAGCAGTTTAATTTATGCAATACTGTCCTTTTTTACATCAGGAGTTTTAATATTGTTAGGGAGCTTTACGGATAAGTTTAAGTAGCCTGCATATTTGAAGTAATAACTCATGACATGCTAAAAATGTTCTTTTAATGAGTGAATACTTTTCAGTGCTGAAGAATATTGCAGCATATTCAATTGCAGTTGTATGATTTTGAAAAAAAGTAATATATCTTTAATACATGAACTAGAAGAAGTACTGTCTCAGTCTTGTTATGAGGGTTTCAGGATATTTGTTTCTGCTGAATTTCATAGATAGATAGTCTTTTTCAATGTCCTCTCAATGCACGTACTAATTAAGCAACATTGGGATGACACATGTATTTGTTTATTTGGAGGGAGGGTTTAAAGTGAGCCTGTCTGTGCTTTCATGTGGCAAATAATTTGTCCGCTCAGAGGCCCTTATTCTCTAACCTGTGACAGGCCTGATCCATACACATTGGCCCAGATCCACAGAAGGGTGCTAAGCCTTTTCAAATGAATAGGAGTAAATGTGTGCTACAGCTCCGCACCCCTTTGTGTATCCGGGCCATTGATTTTAATTAGGGGTTTTCTGTGCAATAGCGCCAAATTTGGATGTTTCAACACACTCAAAAGATGCTGATCCCAAGAAATCCCATTTAGAAAAAAAAAACAGCTGATAATGGCAAAGACAGCACAGACTGAATAAAAACCATCGGATAAAGACTTGCAACACACTTACATTCACTGTCAAGTCGCAATGATTTTCAGAGTCTCAATTCTTTGAAGTCAGTCTCACTATTTATTTTAGCATGACTGATCTCATATACTTTAATAGAGATTGACTGAAGTCAGATTGTTGAAATTAGAATACCATTTTGTCCCATAATCCCCCAAATATCACCTATTTTTGACTCCTGGGAGCTACCACAGTAGAAATGGGCAATTCTATTTTTAATAATATTATAAACAGCAAATAAAATAGATATAAAGAACTCCTGTCTAGAGCCTAGAGCACAAAGAGCTGAAGTTTCTCTCCAAGGCTACATACGTATGTAAATACATACATACATATATACTTACATACATCTGCCACTAGATCTGTCAGGGACGTGCTTAAACTCAAGATTACCCTTTGTGCAAAAACTGGCCACCAATACAAAACAAATACTCAAAGGACGTAAGATACTTCACTGTATAGACTTGTAGGTGTTCACAGAGAGTTGTTGTGGCTTTAGACAGTAAGTGTTTGGAAAAAATGTGCAATAGATTTTGGACATACTGTCAGCACTCATAGCTTAGAATTTTCATCCGCTGTAAATGGTTCCATCTGCACTGTGTTTCCATGTGTCCCGGGCACCCTTTATGGATTACAACCAAACAGCAGGGGAGTTTCTACTTCTCTTTCCAAATATGCTTAAGCTAAAATTGTGCCATAAGGAAATGGAATGTAACAACTTGTTTGCAGGGCAACTGCCAGGAATTGGCTTTGTGTGTTGTTCTTTTATTGAATTATACTGCAGAGTCGTTTTAGAAGAACAACTTTGAGATGCTGAAAATGCACTTATAAGCAGAATGTTCTTTGCACTGGGAAAACCTCAAGTGTTCAATATTAGGTTAATGTTTTTGTACTTACTTGCTCCTAGTACAATCCAAAACGTTAAAACGTACGAACGTGGTCATTTAAACCCAACTTGTTAAACATAGGTTGTCACACACATTGGATGTACATTTTAGACATATTTGAACGTGTTTGGGAATGGTTTCTGCTACAGTAGTTCAAAGAATGTATATCTTATAAAATGTATATTAATGCTTTGAAAAAATTTCAAGTCAATCACCACACCAAATGCGGGACCCTGTGCAATATCTATGTATTGGTACCTAACCACCAGTCCCGTGGGATTAAATAAATATAAATATGTATAGGAGCAGGGCAATCACTTTCCGCAGTGTAGATATCTTGTAGTAGGGTGCATACCATCCATGCATTGGGAAATACAAAAGCAACGAACCGAAGGACAGACACTCCCAAATTTACAAAAGGTGATACTTTAAAAAAATGTCAGCTACCATTGGAGCCTTTTTCAAGATAACTAAACACAGTGAACAAAGATATACCCTCCTCTCTGCCTGGTGGCTAGTGTGAATGTTTCGAGGTCTGATATTTTTTTCAATATTTACAGTATGCATACTGTCCCTTCTGAGCTCTTATTGACAAGTGCTGTCAGATTAATGGGTATATGGACTATGATGTTTATATGGTAGTGTTTAACTGCATATTATACTCTGCATGATCATCCATTTTTATTGCCCCATCATTTTGCCTACTATACAGTATGTATTAACATGAGCACTTCATGTAGCATACAAGTATGTGGATACTAATTACTCTTTCCCGGATTATACTTAGTTGAAGGGAGTGATCACTGCATAAACAGTTACTTTACTGTCACAGCGTTCTGTTGATTTCCTATTTATCCCGTTACTAGGTATCCACCTCCACTGGTGTAAATCTATTTGCTACTTGTGGTTTGCTTTATGTTTAACCATATAGGCTACAGACTACAGTTGTTTGTTTTGGGCCCCATTAGGATTCACTATTTCACTTTTTTTTTTTTGACCAACAGCTAGGGATGAGGGTATATCTTTGTTCACTATGTAATTGTTTGGTGCTCATTGGGATCCAAAACGTTGAGTACTAAATATCACATTTTTAAATTTGGGAGTGCCTGTCCTTCTGTTATATACTTACCCCCCAATAACAGATGTAATATATATATTTTAATTAGTTGTTTTCCATGATATGTATTATGTATGTATATACTGTATGTGTGAGTATGTATGTATGTATGTGTACTGTATATATATATATATATATAGTATATATATATATATATATATATATATATATATACACATATACACATATACACACACACACATATACACACACACACACACACACACACACACACACACACACACACACACACACACACACACACACACACACACACACACACACACACACACACACACACACACACACACACACACACACACACACACACACACACTATATCTAGGAATTCAATCAGAATAAAAAAAAATTCTTCAACAAAGTGTGTGTATATAGCAGGGAGATGTGAAGTGGGTGAAGGAGGCAGAGAGAGAGGGGTAGAGGTTGCAGGAGGTAGAGAGTGGCAGTGCGTAAAGGCGGCAGAGAGAAATGGGCAGTGGGTGCAAAAGGCAGACAGAAAAGATGCAGTTGATGTAGGAGGCACAGAAAGGGGGCATGGGTGCAGGAGGCCGGCAGAGGAGCAATGGGTGCAGATGCAGAGAGAGAGGACAGTGGGTGCAGGAGGCAGCAAGAGGGGCAATGGGTGCGGGTGCAGAGAGATAGGACAGTGGGTGCAGGAACAATAAACCGTAAGAGATGGGCAGTGGGTGTAGATGGCAAAAGCAGAGAGAGGGGCCATGGGTGCAAGAAGAATGAAGAGGAGCAATGGGTCCTTTGGGGCCTTCATTGAGAAGATATTCGACAGTGGTCATGCAGAACCCACTCCACCACTGAAGGAAAGTGAAGAATGCTGGTACCTTCCATCCTTTGGCGTATACGACCCCCAGAAACCTGGTCAAATCCAGGTAGTATTTGATTCAAGTGCTCAATTTCAGGAAGACTCCTTAAACAATGTTCTCCATACCAGTCCAGACTGGTGATGGTCCAGATATTTTTTATCAGGCCTAGTAAAACAAAATGTGTAATTGTTAGTGGTAGAACATTGATGACTTGCATCATAAATATAACGCATATTATTTTGCCTAAAATAATACATTTTTGGCTTATCAGAGGTTGATGACTACAGGCCATAGAGTCCTAACCTGGAGCATCTGCTGCCTAAAATGAAATGGCAGACAATAACAGCGTGACGCCATTGCATCATCCACACATCGAGTAACAATACTTAAATGTATGATCAACAAACTGTTTTTTGCCATACAGCACGCCATCAAGATTTTTAGCCCCACACCCCCAACTTACTCCGCTTTCAGTCTCTGTCTCGAGTGAGATGTCCACTCTTTCTTAGGACCCCCCACCCCCCTCGTAATCACGTCGAGCTAGAGGTGATGCATGAAAGCGTAAAGGAGTAAAAGAGCAAGGCTCTCTTTGTTTCCCTTTTCTTTCCTACTGTTGAAGGTTTGTTATGATTTGTTATTCAGTTCAAAAGACACACAGGCTACGAGTGTGAAGTAACACTCATGTCTATTAAATATTTGATTTATCAACATATTTGTGATTGTATTTGTTTCTTTAAAATGTACGTCTTTACAATGACATCATGTAGATTTACGTGTAAATTCATGGTTTCCTAGTGCCTACTACTGAAGTATTGACCTGTTATCCAAGCTGATTGCTAAGGATTGTGGAGGAGGAGCTGCAGTTAAGGATTTGTAAGGAAGGGAGTGTAAGAAGTTGGGGGGAGGGAAGCAGTGGGTGAGTGGGGCCTGTCTGATAAACCAGGGAGGTCATGTACCTGTTATTACCAGTTATACGTACAGCCAAATATGTTGGCAATTGTTCTAGACTTGTCTTACCCCCCTCCTCTGTGTGTTATCCTCAGTTCCAGAAGGGGTACCTCAGGATCTACTGTAACTCCAGATCCTGGCAAATGAGTATTAATTGTTAATTTTGTGTAGAATGCAAAAAACAATAATGATATTACTCACTTTGGCAGAGATTTATGTAGCACACCATGAGATTTATCCAAACACCTGAAGCAACTATTTAAAGCAGCATTCCCCTCACAAACCTATATGAATTGAACTTATATAATGTTAGCACCTTGCCCCCTTAGCATGTCCTTTTTTATAGTACTAAAAACATGATGTTCTTAATCCCTAGCTTCTGAGGTTACCATGGTAACCTATAGACTGCAACGGGCAGTTTATTGCATCCATCACTCTATTGCACCCATCCCTTTGCGGAACCAACTATACTATAGAAACCATGCGCTTTAGCTCCTGCCACGCTGTCCTCTCACTGGGCAAATGTATATACTCCCCTGTGTGTCTTTTCAGAGCATACATAACTTGGTGAAATCAACAAGAAAACGTAGACGGTGCACCACCAACTCCCACATCCCCACCAACTCTCTCTCCCACATCAGCTCCCATGACCCCAAAAAAAGAAAACCACAATAGTGCATACTATTCAACCAGGTATATTAAAAAATCATCATGAGTAGATTAAACTCACATTAGTTTGAAGGACCCCGTCTGCAAGCAGCTTTCCAGCGTCTCACTTGCTCCTCACTGTTGGCTTCCGCGTACGTCACTGCCGTCGCGTCACTTCCGCGGTCGCGTCACAGCTCCTGATAAGATCTGGAGATCTCCTTCCTTATCATTGCACTGGATAAGCTGGGATAGGTATCCAGGGTGCTGATGTCCTTTCTGCCTCGGGGCAGAGATTCTGTTTGCAGCTTGGTCTGTCTGCAGAACTCCTGCAAGCTCCGGGGTCTCATGCTCTACCCGGGTACGCGGAAGCCAACAGTGAGGAGCAAGTGAGACGCTGGAAAGCTGCTTGCAGACGTGGTCCTTCAGACAAATCGGCGGTTCTCTCCCATACCTGATTATTTTTTTTTAAATGTGAGTTTAATCTACTCGTGATGATTTTTTAATATACCTGGTTGAATAGTATGCACTATTGTGGTTTTCTTTTTTTGCATATACACCGCACTTACCCACTGAGGGATATACTGGCATCTGCGGTTGAAAGGGCTCCAGTCAGAGAGAGATGGATCTCTGACATGTGATATAATACGACGTATTTTGTGAGTTCTATTCTTACAGACTACAGGGTGACATTATTAGTCTTTACAGTCTGCACTATATATGTTTATTTTCTTTTACATATACCACTGAATCATCTTGCGCTCCTCCTCATCTCCAAGCAAAGAAAACTCTGTTGTATCCTGGGATTTGGTACTATCCCATCAGAGGAAGTTGAGCTGCTATATATACACTTTTATTATCTACTCACTGTTTGGTGTAAGGTTTATTAGATTTAGTGTATTTTCACTTCATATGTTTTACTTATAACACTATTTAATTATCACTTTTTGGGAAGCGCCCAGTCCATCCTTCACCCCCCTCCCCCTTTTTTGTCACCCCATAAAGTAGCCTGTATCTCGGGAAGCAGGGGGTCCCCAGACCTAAAACCAAAGCGGTTCAGCTCCGGAGACCCTCTGCACATCTACACTATGAATAAAACACCCATATCAATAAACAATCATTCCTTACCTTTGCGGCTATGTGCTATGGTAACGAAGCAGCATGAATATATTTTTAATAATAGTGTACTGTTAGCAGGGGGTCCCCTGAGCTGAACCGCATTGATTTGTGGATCAGGGACCTCCTGCTTCCGGCGGTGGCCCTCGGGTGTTCCTCACAGGCCTGCAGTACCAATTCAGTGCACCCCCAAAAAAATTACAACACATAAATACACCACGCTTAATACATACAGTATAGTAATGTGCAAAATGTATATTATCCACATATGGATAATAGTGAATTTGCCCATTTAAAATACATAAAGAACAATAAATACATATAGCACTCACCCATGTCCGGCTGCCACTATGAAGGCCATCCTCATCTTCATCACTGTCCATGCCCCCTCCGATGCTGCAAAACATGAACAAGAATAAAAACAGCCAATGTAATGTCCCCTAACCCCTTAATCCCCATAGCGGTTATTAACCGCTACAGTCATTAAGGGGTTAACCCACCCTCACCCACCACTTGGGAGGCCTACATACCCTCCCCCACTACCCCCCACCCCGTGTGGCCTAACCACCCTCACTCACCCAATACCCAGCCGGGAGGCCTACCCACATACCCTTGGGGCCAATACCACCTTCCCCCACCCCCAGTACCCACAATAAAAACAATACACAGCCCCACAATAAACATCATTATATTTATTAAATACATAACCCACCCCCTGTACCCCCCCATAAATACATGATTTATTATTTTACATTAAGGGTTAGCCGCTAAGTTAATGAAGTGGCCTTTAAATGCATTTTTCCTGCCTCGGATGCATGCCGGGGGGCTCCGGTGCTGGTATTAATGGTATCAGCTCCGGAGACCTCCGGGATCAATCCCAGGCAGGAAAAAGGCCTGATTTTTTCTAAGTGCCGATCCGCCGCTCATCCGCAGCCTCTCCCAAGCAACTTGTCAACTTTTTGGGCCGAGACGGATTGCCGTGAAAATCTCAATTCTAGAGTGGCGAATAGCGGCGCAAACCTACTCGCCACTACTAGAATTGAGCGGGTTTCAAAACATGGCTAGTAGCGGCGCAAAGTGCCTTTTCGCCACACCGATGGCGGGGAAAAAAACCCGCCAACAAACTTGGCGTTTTTTTTTGCTTTTCGCCAAGTTTTCGTCCCTTACTGAATCGGGGTATGCATTTTTGGCGCAAAACGGGCAAAAAGTGACTTTGCGCCGCTTACTGCATGAGGCCCTATGTCTCTTTCTCTCCTATCTCTGTTATGTTAGTGGGCAAGATGGCACAATTTTTGTGTCTGCAACATGACTGATAGATATCTATCATGTTGCAGACACACAAACTGTGCCATCTTTCCCACTGACAGGTCTAGTGCATGACTTTCTTTTATGCAATCACTGGATTCCCTAATTGGATAACGTAAAGCCAAAGATTGAACAAGAACATTGTTGAGAAGCTCTCTTTGGATGGGGTATGTGTAGATTCCTTTACATTAACCCCTTAAAATACAATTAGTCAGTGTAGTTGCTCCTTTATTGCTATTACATAGCCTCACAAGTATTCACAGGGATCATTGAGATTTGATTTCAGTATAGAAATGTTTTTAATGATCTAAATTATGTAATGTGAATATGTCATTTGGAAAATTGACTATTGTGTATCTTTGGGTAATAGGTCTGTATGTGTTTAGGATGTATGGTAGATTGAAGTTTGTGTAGCTTTTAGCTGTAGCTGATGGGGGTTAGTAATTAGAGTAGTGGGGCTGGGGAGAGTGCTTAAGGCCCCCAGAGGGAGAGAGTTGTGATTTATTCCCTGTTATATCCCACAGCGGGGCCTATGAACTTGTACATGGTTGTTAAACTCATGGGCTGCGTGTGGCCCACAAGGTGTCGCCATGTGGCCTGTGTGAGCTCCTCTGACAAGGGCGAGAGCTGGGACAACTGTCCCATGCCCGGCGGCTGTGTGGGCCCAGTCGGGTGGTGCTGGAAGTTCCATCTGGCTACCGGGCTTCCTTCCCCCTCACTGGTCTTGGTCTCTTCCCCACAGGTGCGTGCTGAAAGTTGGGTCCAACTACCACAGCCACACAGCATCGGAGGTTCCCACCAAGGTTAGGTGTGGGTAATGTGGGGCTATTATGAGGGAAGGTGGATATTGTCGGGGGGTGGGTGTATATTGTGGAAGAGAGAGGGGCTATTGTGGGGGAGGGTGGCTATTGTAGGGAGGGTTTTGTATTGTGGGGATATTGTGGATGAGGTGGGGCAATTGTGGAGCTATTGTGGGGGAAGGGGGTATTGTGGCTATTGTGGTGAAAGGGGGGTATTGTGGCGCAATTGTGGGGGAGGGGGATATTGTGTGTGTATGCAAGCGGTGGGAGAGAGAGGAAGAGAGGCAGGGTGAGAGAAACAGAGTGGTGGAGGGGAGAGTACGACAGTGGGAGAGTGAGCAAGAGTGATAGAGAGAGGGGGGGAAATGATAGCGAGAGAGGGGGAGAATGGGGAGATAGGGGAAAGAGTAATAGAGTTAGGAGAGGTGGGTGAAAGAGAGAGACAGTCTCCCTCACCCCCTCCCAAGGTCACTTACCGGGATTCTGTTTCCTCTTCTCTAGAGACTTCTCTAGATGGGGGAAAGAGAAGGATGGAAAGAGGGTGAGGAGAGAGAAAGAGAGGTGGGAGAGAGATACCAGTGACGTTTACATATTTTTAATAAGGAAAACTCAAGAATAAAGTATACGCATAGGTTATAATGACTATTTATTTGTAAAAAATCCTGGTGCGGCCCTAGTCTTGCAGTCGGTCTTAAGAGTTGGCTCCTAAACTATTCTGAGTTTGACAGGGCCTTATTTAGAATAGCCTAGGTGAAAGGTATATAGTGTAGTGTAACAAATATATTAACCCCTCATTATCAGTTATTAGCCAGCTAATCATGGATGAACTATGGTTAGATAGGCACTTGAGCTACTAAAGGGCTAATATAGCGGTTAAAATAAGTCTTGTAAAACATCATCTGACACATCAGGTTTCTGGGCTAGCACCCATCAATCAATTCATTTTTTACTTTAGGTTTTTCACCTATGCAGTGTTTGGTGAGGCCAACACTTATCATTTATTTAATTTGCAAATTAAATATATTCTCCTGTGCATTGGTCTGTGTGTGTAATATTTTCCCATGAGGAAGTGGTAAATAAATCCATAAATCCTGGTGTTGAGTGAAGGGTAAGTGATCGGAGAACGGAGGATCACTGGGTTAATTTTTTAAAACTTGAGAGAAGACTCATTAATAGACTTTTAAATGATGATTAATGTAACATTACTGTATATTATTGGAGGTCTGTCTGGGTGTAATAGCATGTGTAGGTCTAACTTTACTTACATTACTGTACATCCGTGCATTAAACTTAACAGACTTTAGTGGATATGCAATGTTATGATTATGTCTGATTTGCATTTAATTTACATGTCATTATCACTACTCTTTGTTATACAGTATGTATTGCTCTTTACCTGAGAAAATGTGATGTTAAGTTATAGACCTATGAGAGACCCAGTAAGCCTGTAGTTTGCTTCAAAAGACCACAACATTGTTTACTCCTGAGGTTAGCAATAGCATGGCTTTCTCTAAACATGGTTTCAGCAGATTTTATGAAGTGTAACATTTGGAACATATACAGAAAATGTCCAGGTGCCAGAAATGAAGATGAAGCCAATTTTTCACTAGCAAGTACATTTCAGAGACGCAGCATTGGGTTATCCAACTTTTAGTAATACTGCTAGAAAGGTCTGCCACAGAGCATCTTGATTAATACAAGGGTTAATACTAATTGTGTGAAATGTCCTTGCCAAAAATGAATGCAAGGTAAGCCAAAAAGATTAATGTTTTTGCCCCCCCTTGTTCATCCAATGTTTAGAAACCACATAAGTACAAGAGTTTACGAATAGGCTGTAATGCATTTTACAACCTTAAGTTACTGTAGCATTACAAACTGCTGAAGGAAGAGGAGTAGGTAACCAATTTTCAAACATTAACTAACTATTACGTATAAATACGTTTTTTTAAGTTTGTTAAAAAGTTAATTTTTATTGCTTACTTGTGTGTAAGTTTTTCTTCCATTAGATTTACATTGCTAGAGAAGTGTAAGACTTTTGGGTAAGATATATTACCAGAAACTAACATAAGTACTGTCACGGTGAGATTATGGCAGGCTGTATAAGTCACACATAAATATATATAACAGTTGATATATATTTATCACTGGTCTGAACTGGGACGAGACTTAGATATGATAAAATATAATTTATTCCTTGATAAAGGTGAACACACAAAAATGTACAAATAACAGGCAAAATATAAACACTTACTTAAAATGGAAATGATGAAGCAGTCACAGCTGGACTGGCAGTTCATATAGCACTCTTCATAGTCATCAAGACACCAAAGACATGAAAAGACCTCTGGCAGGAAGACAGTGCATCGCGTTTCTCTCAGCAATCAAGATGGTATAGAACAGACTGAACAACACTCAACACTGGATAAGGGTTTGTTGTGTGTATGGGATATAATCCCAGTCTTCAGGGCTCAGCTGTTCATGGTGTACATTTGAGATTAAGCAGTCTTCCATCTCGTATGTTTTAAATTTTGCGCTTTTTAAATTAGTATAGTGTTAATCTGAAATGTTTTTTTATCATTCACTTTGTGTTTTGTTTTCAATGCTACTTCTCCGTTATTCATAAGATTCTGAGACAACTCCCATAGGGGAGTTCATTCTCCTATGAGTTGCGCTATTGGGTAGTACATCTACCAATGAGCTGGCTTATCCAGCAACTCACGCGATATCAGTAGACCCTGTGACGTCATCGTTGGGGGCGGGAGCAAGACTTTATAACGGAGAACATAGCAGACGCGCATTCACTCTTTGATAAAGGGACGGGAGTCCTGAAACGCGTCAGAGTGTTCGTTTGTACTCCCTATGACCACCAAATAAATCAATTTTAAACTATAACTGGTTTGTAGCTCCCCTTGTTCACAGTTGCAGTGCTCTGCCGTCGGATCCCACGGGACCACCCACCGCTGGATAAGGGTTTGACCACAGATTATATACCTTTTGTGGCCCTATCCTTAACCTTAAACACAGGTGATTGGTTTCCAATTACCTCCACCCACTCACTAACCTGGGAACACATTTTGATCCATGCCCCCCTGCTTGTTGGGACATGTGCAGTAGAGCTCTGGGGTCTCATTTCTATAACCCCTCCTCTACCTTAGAAATGCCAGCTAGTCTACCAAATGGAGTACCTGGCAGGAAATCCTTTGTTGTGAGGTGTGAAGTGGAACACTTGAAGACTGCTCTGGTTTGAGGAGTCTCCACCCTTATGCAAACAGTAGAGGTGACAAAATCCTTTGAAACATACTTAAGTCCTAGACATTGGGTCACCTCTAGGATCATCTGCTATCCTGGTATGCAAAGGAATTTCCTCTGGGTTTTACCCATACCTTGAAACACAGTATTAAACCTAAAACATAAACGTATTAAAATATCCGGTTCCGCTGGGTCCAGCAGGTCCAAGCTTCCCAGTTCTAAATGTCGGAACGGGGACACCATATGGTCCAAAACGCGACATGCTAAGACCTTCGGAACCGGAGTTACACAAATGCACATTAAATCATTTTTCATTTTAATACAAAAATCTCCGCTAAAAGAAATCTCAGCTTTTCACTAAATCCCCATTGAAAACAACGGGCTCCACCACCATGGGTTTCAATGGAGCAACTCCGCCGTTGTAGTCAATGGAGTTTCCTGCCACAGACTTTCAATGGGGAACCGCCGCCATTGAAGTCTGTGAGAAAATCCACAAATCTTTACCTTCGTCCATACTCCGTCTGGTTGGTCTGAGGGGGCTGGGAATGGGCATGCATTAAAGCCGGAACCTTGGCTACATGCCACCCAAATCCCATCCCTCTGGGCATTCCAGAACCGGAGATATGGACCTACACATTTCAACATTTTACACTTAGTCATTTTTTCACCATGCGGCTTTTCCCCCATTAGAATCAATGGTAAAAGTCCCGAACTTTCAAGGGGGTCCATACTCCGTTGGGTTGGTCCAAGAGGGTCAAGGATGGTTCTGCAGTGATGCCGGAGCAGTGACTACAGATACCCCAAGCCTTGATCCTCTGGTCCCTCCGGAACCGGAGATATGGATTCCTAAATTACAGCATTTCACACTTAGTCATTTTTCGGAGCTGTTTCTGCCGCCGCCATTGAAGCCTATGGCGCGACCCGATCTTCTCGGTTCGACCCTTATCGGGGGTCCAGGATACAGGGACCCGGTTATGGTCGAGTGGGGGGAGGTCTAGGAACTAGGGACAGAAATAATTTTATTCCTAGGAGCCCTAGAACTGTTTATTCCCACGCCACTTGTCATTGAACTTGACTTGTAAGTGGTCAAAGCTCTCCTATTGAAAATGTATCCGCTTTGCGGTTAAGCGGTTTGGAAGGCAGCCAACTCGTTCCTGAAAAGCTCTTTCGAGGATTTCTCCATTGAAGTCAATGAGCCCATAGACTTTCAATGGGAAACCGCCGCTCTCTCTCTCGGACGCCATCTGCTGGTCTTCTCAGGAACCGGACTCCACAGCAAGATTCACCATTAAAAAGCATTGAGCCCTAATGGCGGCCTATGGGAACCTGCAAAATGGTGCCTGAAAAGGCGGGAAAATTACACAAAGGGCTACAATCACTATACCACTATTAACCCTTGTGCTCCCAGATGGATCCCAGTGTGTGTGTGATGTAGACACTGATTAACAATAAAACATGGGGGAACAGGGAATATACATTTTCAGGTTATGACAAGGGTTAAATCACACGTCTGGGCCTCAGCCCAGTTAACCCCTTGTCTCCCTGGTGAGGTTAGAGGGTGGCCAATTGGGGTGTAACCCCTTTAATCCCGGGCCAAATCCTCCCCATCATCACAAGTACAAATACCTAAGACAAAATAAGTATTTGGGGACAAATAGTTTTAGAACATGGGATCTTGTCAGTTGAGGTGCGTTAGAGCTTGAGATAGGCAAGTTTGAGGTGAAGAAAAATACAAGCTCCAATTAACTCCCACAGTTTGAACACCTCTGAGCCCAACCCTTTTTGCCCAGGGTAAAAAAAAAGAGGTAAAACCTTTCATGCATTCTTGAGGCCAAGCTCTTACGAGGAAAGGGAATAAATAAAGGAAAGTATAATATTACAGTATGTATGTAAATATATATATATACACACACACACACACACACACACACATACACACACACACACACACACACACACACACACACACACACACACACACATACACATATTATATATATATATATATATATATATATACATACACACACACACACACACACACACACACACACACACACACACACACACACACACACACACACACACATATATATATATATATATATATATATATATATATATATATATATATATACACAAGCAAAATGCCTGCTACAGACTAAATAAAGAAGAGTACTGTAATAAGTGAATAAACTAACGTATAACAGTCACTTATGGTGCTTGGAACAAAAATGTATTGAAAACAACATAGAAAAAGAAGTTTCCCATACAGTATAGCACTCAAATATATTACAAAACATTTACATTTTATTTGGAAAATAATATTTGTAGAAATAATATGCATAAGCTGATGACAAATAAACAAATAAACCTTAAAAAAGGAAAAGTGAAATGCTAAGGAGCTGAAGGCCAGTCAAAAAAGATCTAACATCCAGAAAATTATATATGCAGGAATAACATAACATAACATAAGATGACATATATAATGCTACTGCTGGCAGAAAATAAACTCACGAAACATCCCCATGTATCCCCATGTATCCTTATAGGAAAGGATTACACTTCCCTCCCCCATTTACCAAATCAAATAAGGCAAAAGTGAACACCTCCCTGAAAATTATAAAACATGGAGGCGACAGAGAAGGAAGTCCTTGATAAGGGAGATGAAGTGGAATCAGCAATGATGTGAAAGTGCTATTCCTCTGCACAGCAAAAGGTGGAATCCCTGCATATAAGAACAAAATATATACTCAAGTAATGTCCAGATACAAAAAATATAATAAAACACACATGAACACGTCGTTCGCCAAACAAATGACAACAAAAAGAGCTACCTGGTGCATGGGGGAAAAAATAGCATAGAACACACAGATCAATGATCGCAGAGGATCACAAAAGGCCCCCAATAATTGCACTCTAAATAGGTGACACTAACAATAATAGTGGCAGCTCAATGAAAGCCAAAATAGCCTAACACCTAAATGGGGTCAATCGCTAAAGTCACACTAGAGTACATGAAAATAATAAAGTTTTATTAAATAATTAATAATTAATAATTAAAAATTAATAATTATAATTAATTAAAACCCGACGAAAAACCATAAAAATGCATAGATAAAATCCCCATGCGTTGGATGAAGGAAAGCAAGGTAAGTAGTGTGTTATAATGCTTAAATAGCACAAACAACAACAAGTGCTGTAATCAGGTGTACAGTCACATATAAGCTGTGCACAAGGCTGTGCAAACAAAAGAATAACATACAGAGCCTTCGGCAGAAAGGCAATGCTTATGGCCACCAGCAGGATCAAAACAGCTCATAAATAAGATGAGTATACAATCTGTAAGCATACAATGTATGTATGCACGTGAACAGCTGCAGCTGCAGCCCAGGAGAGTAACGGAGCAAACCATGCATCCTGAAAGCACAGCGTGCTGTGACGCGCGAAACATCGGGGTAGCGACGAAAAATTATTGTGGCCTTCTTGAGGGGACTGATTGATTTTAACCAACCATTATGTGAAATGTTACACAGTACTTACTGTATGTTTTTGAGACACTAACATTTTTATAAAAGGTTGCAGAATGCAACAATGAAACAATTTAAAAAATATTCAAGATTTAAAAAAATTTGGGGAGTTAAAACATTCTGTTATAAATTTTGAACCAGTATGTGTGTGGATGAGTAATTCGAGAAGGGATTATCACACGTGCACATGCGTTACCGTAAACAAAGCCTCAAAGATTTTAATGAATGGCTTCGGGGTTGGGGGGTGGATGGAGGAGTCATTCTCGCCAATACAAATAAATACAAATGAATAGTTTGGGAGAGGTGTCGATAAGAAGTAGAAATATTAATTTCAACAAGGTTCCAATGAGACATACACGCATGCGCAGTAATGTGATGACACGCTCTGGAAGATTAAAGCCAGAAAGCCAACCATTACAAATGAATGGTGTGGGAGAGGTGTCGATAAGAAGTAGAAATACGTTAGCCTTGTGTGTGTGCGGGGGGGAGGGGGAGAGCGTTGTATGCTGGATTATTAGTACAAAGAAATATTTTCAACAGGCCATCATAATGTTTTGATCCCCACACCCGCAAATAAAAATCACAGTATGCCACCCACCTCATAAAGTACGTATTTATTTATTTATAAAATATTTTACCAGGAAGTAATACATTGAGTTACCTCTCGTTTTCAAGTATGTCCTGGGCACAGAGTAAAACAAATAATACATGGTTACAAATACAGTTACATAAATGAACAAGGTATACATTATATACAAGACATTGCATGCACAGTTAAAGAAAATATATATTATGAGCGTATGAAACAGTTACAGACCAGATTAAAATGTGAGACAGCCTTAGATTTGAAAGAACTTAAGCTGGTGGTGGATATGAGAGTCTCTGGTAGGTTGTTCCAGTTTTGGGGTGCACGGAAGGAGAAGGAGGAACGTCCGGATACTTTGTTGAGCCTTGGGACCATGAATAGTCTTTTGGAGTCTGATCTCAGGTGATAGGTGCTGCATGTGGTAGGGGTGAGGAGCTTGTTCAGGTAGCTGGGTAGCTTGCCCAGAAAGTATTTGAGGTTGAGACAGGAAAGGTGAACTTTGCGCCTAGACTCTAGTGATGACCAATCTAGTTCTTTGAGCATTTCGCAGTGATGTGTGTTGTAGTTGCATTGGAGAACAAAATGACAAATTGAATTGTAGAGGGTGTCAAGTTTGCTAAGGTGGATTTGAGGAGCCGAACCATATACTATGTCTCCATAGTCAATAATTGGCATTAGCATCTGCTGTGCAATACGCTTTCTGACCAGGAGACTTAGGGAGGATTTGTTCCTGTAAAGTACCCCTAATTTGGCATAGGTCTTGGTTGTCAGGGTATCAATGTGCATCCCGAATGTTAAGTGGGAGTCAAACCATAAGCCCAGGTATTTAAAACTAGTGACAGGTGTTAGGGTGGTGTTAGCGTTGGTTCTAATCAAGAGCTCAGTCACTGGAAGCTTTACAAATTTAGTCTTGGTCCCAAATACCATTGTTACAGTCTTGCCAGTGTTTAAAAACAGTTTGTTTTGGGAAATCCAGTTTTCGAGTCTCAAAAAGTCAGACTGAAGTATGTGTTGAAGGTCAGAGAGGCTATGGCTGTGTGCATGTATGTGTGCATATAGGATTGTGTCATCTCCAAACATGTGTATTGAGGCTTCCTTACAAGCTGTGGGAAGATCATTAATGAACACTGAGAAGAGTAGGGGCCCCAGAACAGAGCCTTGTGGGACACCACAAGTGATATCCAGGGGGTTGGAGTTAGAGCCTGAGATGGACACATGTTGGGATCTTCCTGATAGGTAGGACTGAAACCAGTTTAAAGCATGTTTCCCTATTCCAGAGCTCTGGAGTTTGTTAAGCAGGATAACATGATCATCTGTGTCAAAAGCCTTTGCAAAATCTAGGAATACTGCTCCAGTGAGTTGTCCCCGTTCCATTCCACACTGTATTTCATTGCAAACTTTTAGCAGGGTAGTTACGGTGGAGTGTTTGGGACAAGACCCAGACTGGAATTGGCTAGGAAAATTTGTCTTGGTGTAGAAATCGCTTAATTGGGAGTGGACACATTTTTCCATAACTTTGGATAGAATTGGGAGAAGTGAGATTGGCCTGTAGTTTGAGACAGTGTTTTTGTCCCCACTTTTGAAGATTGGGACAACTCTGGCAGTTTTCCAGGTCTTAGGGATATGGCCTGCAGACAGGATAGAGTTGACTATGGACGCAATTGGTTTGGCAATGGCTGGGGCACCAAGTCATAGGAACCTAGATTGTAGTAAGTTCACATTGGCTGCTTAGTTTTAGTTTGAGGAGCGCTTGTGTAATCTCCTCTTCAGATACTGGGCTAAATTGAAAATTGTGGGCAGTGTTGGGAGCGGTGGGACAAGGGATACTCCCAGGATGAGATTCATGTTTGGGGATTGTGCTGCGTTTCGCTAATAAGTTAGTGGCACACCCCACAAAGTAATCATTGAATGCATTTGCAATGTCAGTGGGGTTTGTCAGAGTAATATCCCCCTTAGTGATATTACTTGGTTGTTGATGGTTAGGAGGCTGGAATATATTGTTGATAACCTTCCAGAAGTTAGCTGGGTTTGATGTATTTTGGTGGAGATTGTCAGAGTAATATTGTGCTTTTGCATGCCTTGTTTGCCTTGTGCACATGTTCCGCATGCATCTGTAGTGATTGAGATCCTTGGTAGTGCCAGTTACTTTGTAGCTTTTCCACAAGGCATCCCTGAACTGGTAGAGTGCTATAAGGTCAGTTGTAACCCATGGAAGGTGGGCCCCCCGTACCCTTATTTTGCGTAGTGGAGCATGGGTATCGCAGAGTTTTAAGAACTCGGATTGGAAATAGTCGAGCGCAGAATCGGGGTCGGGAATTAAATCGAATCTGTGCCATGGGCAGTTGGTAAGATCATCCAGAAACTGTTGTGGGTTAAAGTTTTTAAATGTTCTAGTGAGGAGAACTTCAGGGCTTGATTGGGGCGGTTTAATTTTCCTTACACAGTACACTATTGCATGGTCACTGAAAATGTCAGGAAGGATGTCAGAGGATTGGATTCTGCTGGGGTTTGAGGAGAGAATCCAGTCTAGCAAGGAATGGTTATGCGATTTCAGGTTTATCCGTGTGGGTTGGGAAATGAGTTGTGATAGGTTAAGTGACTTGAGTTGTATCTGTATTTTGTGGTTTTTAGGGTCAAGCCAATTGAAGTTGAAATCCCCAAGAACTAGCAGCTCACTCTTCTCATTCAGAGAGGAAATGGAGCCAAGAAATTGGGTGATATCAGTCAGGGATTGTAGAGGGGCTTTAGGGGGCGGTAGATGCCAGCGAGCAAGATGGGCTTAGAAAAGGGGAGGCAGATTTTGCCAACTAGAGTTTCAAAAGAGGGTGGGCTTGGTGGGCAATTTAACAGTGTAAATTGTAAGGTGTCTGCAATATAAAATAACACCCCTCCTCCTCGCTTTGACCTATCTCTCCTAAAAATGGAGTATCCCTGAATGGCGATATTTGCATCAGGGGTTTTAGGGGAAAGCCATGTTTCTGTAAGAACGATGGCTTTGGGTTTATGTATAAGGCACCATGCCCTTAGTTCGTCCAGTTTGGGCAGCAGGCTCTGGATGTTTATATGGGCGACAGATAGCCCTTTTTGGAATTTAAAGGTGGAATTCTCAGGAGTGTGGGACAGAGGTGAAATGGGAGGACCTGGGTTAGGTTCAATATCACCTGCTAAAGAGAGTAATAGTATGAGTAGAAATTTGGGTAGTTGTTTGTGAGTTGTAAATTTGTGGTGTTTGCCATTAGAGTGAGCAGTGGTTGGTGTGCTGCTTTTTAGAGTTCTCCACCAACATTCAGTAGATAGTGCAAGGCTTTTGAGATGTCCAGGGTGTATGGTGATGTTGGGTGTGGGCCAGGATGGAGGAGTTTGTAGTGGATAGAGGGAGTAACATCTCTATGAGGCCAGGAGAAAGAAAACAGTTGAAATACATAGCAGGTTCATGATGCCAGAGGTAGGCAGTGCTGCAAGGAGCTGTTGTGAGCAGAGTGAGTGTGAGCAGACTAACAGCAGGTGTGTGCCTGTTCCTTGTCAGATGTTTAGCTGTATTGCAATGCTAGAGTCAATTCAGGGTTTCAGTGTATTGTGCAGTCAGTTTTGGGAGAGACTGCAGTAAATAAGTTGTAAAGTGGTGGGGGGTTAAAATATGCAGGTTAGCAAGCATGGGATCATAGTGTGAACTGAATAGCTTACCATTTGTTGTCTTGAGTAAAAGAGTGTGCAGTAGATCCAGTCCCCAGTCACCTCTAGTCAAACTGTAGTCTAACTGTATTTATCACTTAAAAGCTCACTCTAAATGCCTCACTGCCTAATGCAGTTCCTGCCCAATGCAGCAAAGGTGTTGATATTATACAGATAAAAGCAATCACATGACCTTCCCCCTCCCCAATCAGTCAGCTTGTTCCATTTGGTCAATTAACAGCACAGAGTTAAGAGGAAAAAAAACAAAAACAAAAAACACTTTTTACATTTAAACATACTAACTTATATCAATTCTACAAGGCCACAGTCAGGCTTTTACACAGGATTTGCACAGCATCAGGAACATACTTATATCAATTCTACAAGGCCACAGTCAGGCTTTTACACAGGATTTGCACAGCATCAGGAACATACTTATATCAATTCTACAAGGCCACAGTCAGGCTTTTACACAGGATTTGCACAGCATCAGGAACATACTTATATCAATTCTACGTACATGACTAGTGTAGAATTAAAAAGCTACAGTAGTGATTGATTCTGAGAATATCAATAATTGTTATGCAGACACATGTCGAGAACCCAAATTTTTTTTTCAGACTTTAAATTCAAGTTGAATGAGAAGTCATACACGCATGCGCCTAAGTGTGATGATACGCATATGCGTTTCAACAAGGTTCCAATGAGACATACAAGCATGCGCAGAAATGTGATGACACTTGGGAAGATTAAAGCCAGAAAGCCACCCATTACAAATGAATGGTATGGGAGAGGTGTCGATAAGAAGTAGAAATACTTTAGCCTTGTGTATGTGCGGGGGGGAGTGGGAGAGCGTTGTATGCTGGATTATTAGTACAAATAAATATTTTCAACAGGCCATCATAATGTTTTGATCCCGACACCCCGAAATAAAAATCACAGTATGCCACCCACCTCATAAAGTACGTACATGACTAGTGTAGAATTAAAAAGCTACAGTAGTGATTGATTCTGAGAATATCAATAATTGTTATACCGACACATGTCGAGAACCCACATTTTTTTATTCAGAATTGAAATTCAAATTGAATGAGAAGTCATACACGCATGCGCCTAAGTGTGATGATACGCATATGCGTTTCAACAAGGTTCCAATGAGACATACACGCATGCGCAGAAATGTTGATGACACGCTCGGGAAGATTAAAGCCAGAAAGCCACCCATTACAAATGAATGGTGTGGGAGAGGTGTCGATAAGAAGTAGAAATACTTTAGCCTTGTGTGTGTACGGGGGGAGGGGAAGAGCGCTGTATGATGGATTATTAGTTCAAAGAAATATTTTCAACAAGTCATCATAATGTTTTGATCACCACACCCCGAAATAAAAATCACAGTATGCCACCCACCTCATAAAGTACGTACATGACAAGTGTAGAATTAAAAAGCTACAGTAGTGATTGATTCTGAGAGTATCAATAATTGTTATCCAGGCACATATCGAGAACCCAAGGTCATCATAATGTTTTGATCCCGACACCCCCGCAGAAAGGTGATAACACGCCTATGTGTTTCAACAAGTTTCCAATGAGACATACATGCATGCGCATAAAATAAAAACAGTATGAAAAGAAGAGCAAGCCTAGCAAAGGTATTGATTAATAAATAATACATATATATATATTCGGAAGAAGACGCAACGTTATATTTTTGTAATACTGTACTTCTTTTCCCTTTAGTATTCTGTATACAGTACAGTATGGGTCCTCATATTTTTTATGTGTATGGCTAAGGAGCCTCATATTACTGTATACAGTACAGTATGAACTCGGAACGTTAATTAATCTCTGCTTCAAATATAAATCTTCAAATTTACAATTACTGTGCGCACACACACAGACTTGCAGAAATGTACGGCTGTAGGTTGAATTGCTATTAGACTTTTAAAACAACAGCTCGCGATCGCCCACTTGAGTTTATAGACGGTATTGCAGACAACTTTAAAATGTAATTTTAGCGCACGATAAAAAAACGATCGAAAAAATAGTAAATTTCTAAACGGTTGGAAAACAGAGTGTGGCTGGCTGCGGTTTTCAGAGCGGCTTGGTGTACGCCGCTTTAGAATAAAGGCTGGCACAGCTGTAGGTTGTAAACCCTTTGGGGCAGGATCCCAATTATTTGTAATTTATTTATCTTTTATTGAAACTTTGGAAAGTGCTTGTAACAGGGACTTATCACTGTTTGAGAGAAACTGCCTCTAAATCCAGCAGCGAGCTGGTTAATGGCACACAGGCAATCAACCACACTCCACCTGGCTGATTAGGACACTGAGAAAATCCTGATGTGAGAAACAGGAAAGAGATTCCTTAGCTCACATTTGGGCTGACATGAGGAGAAGGAGGACTGCAGAGATTTCCCTCAGCACACAAGGTGCTGCAATGAGGAGAGGGTCTTTTTTTTTCAACAAATTTTTTATTGGGTGTATGGTACTGTACAGGCATAAAAGAGTCTAACAACATATTGTCTTACATTTTTGTATCCACACCCCCTCCTTTTTCATCAAAGTGAACCAACCCGACTCACAAGGGAGACCAACTGACAGACAAGACTACAGACAACGACAGTGGGGGGGGAGCCGCACAGGGAGCACCAACCTCCTTGTCCTCTATGTAGCTCGCACCATCTTGGTGAAGCCCCCAGCATTAGACCCTTGATCCTTGACTCTCTATTGGATAGTTGCTAGACACGGTCAGCCCTACCTGTTCCCTTCCTATCTATAGTCTGTACTGGCACATCAGAGGAGAATGCATTTCGAGCTATCAGAGCAGTATGTTGGCGGGATCCACCCCTGGAATATCAGACTTGGCCAACCACAGCGACCAGACCTTTAGAAAGTTTGCGCCAGTGTCATTGACCAGACTCGTCAACTGCTCCATCCTGCAAACGTACCAGATTCTATTCCTAATTTTCGGGATCATGGGTAAGGCCTCGGCCATGTTTAGCGCTTGTTGGCGGAAGCATGCTGACGTGTGCTACCGCTCAGCACTGAGCCCCTACAGCTGCAATTAGAGCAGCTTTAGTAGGGGCTCACCTGCACTTCCGCAAGCGCGCGGAAGCGCAGGTCTTAGGGGAATTTAAAATTCCCCCGCTTGCCGGCGCGACAGGCCGGTCATGTGAGCGGTTTGCCCAATGAGGGCGAACCAGCTCCGTGACGTCACTGGCCCACCCCCAGTCAGTGACGTGCCCGCCTTCGGCCCGCCCCATGATGGCCCGCTGACAGCGCATGCGGTAAGAAACCGCAAGGCCAGGGAAAGCACCCGCTTTCCCTGCGCCTCAGTGCGCCTGAGCACGCCAGCAGGGAGCCTGGCCGAGGCCTAACTCTGGTTGCTTCCACAATGCTGCGATTTTGCACCTCAGGGCTGTTGCAAAATGTGCAATTAATTTGTGCTACGATCTACTTAACCCCTGGGTGCGTCTGCCTAGCAGGAACAACCAGGGTTCCAAGGGGACTGCAAGTCCAAGAATTCTCTGTAGCCAATTTCTGATATCCTCCCATATTGGGGCCACCTTGGCGCAACTCCACAGCATATGCAACAAGTCTGCCTGTTCTCCGCATTGTTTTGGGCACAATGGGGGGTAATCCTTGACAAACTATGTCAATCTCATCGGGGTAAGGTACCACCGCATCAGGACCTTAAATGCATTCTCCTTTATTGTAGTGCATATAGAGCTTTTTGCCGCTGCCAGTACTATTGTGTCCCAGTCTTCATCCTCTAGTGTCTCCCCTAAGTCCATCACCCACTTATCCTATAACTGAGTTTAATGTCGTTGTTTGCAGAACAGACTACCTCTCTGTAGATCCTAGAAGTAAATCCCTTGGTGTCAGTCCCTCTTGAACAGAGCTGCTCAAAATTTGTTCGCCCGGAGCGTTTTGGAATTTTAGTGTAGAACACTCGTAGCTGGAGGTATCTAAAAAATTCAGAGTTTGGCATCTCTTTTGCTGATTTAATTTGCTCAAAGGATTTTATTGATTTCCTACCCTCCAGATGTAAGAGCATTGTGAGGCCCTTCAGTTTCCAAATGGCAAGATCCTTGCTCAGCAGGCCCGGAGCGAAATCAGGGTTCACCACAAACGGGGTCATTAAAGAGTGCCGCTTCGTGAGGGCACACCTATACCTGGTAGCCTCCCAAACTGCCAACAAGCTGCCCAGTGCAGAGAGCGGTTCACACACGTCTTAAGTACCTGTTTTGGAAGCCATTTTAAGTCCTGTAATTCTACAGGAGCACAGCACTCTTTTTCTATTTCAACCCACCGTCTAAGGCTTGGGTGCATGTGCCATTGGTTAATTTGGGATAATTGGGCCGCACTGAAATATGACAACAAGCAAGGTACCGCCAACCCTCCTCTTATAGTTGGTCTAATTAGCGTGCTAGTTTTAATGCGTGGCTTTTTGTTACCCAATACAAACTTCACCATAGAGGACTGCAGACGGAGGATGTCATCCTTGGCCACTTGTACCGGGAGGGTCTGGAAAAGGTACAAGATTCTGGGTAGAAGGTTCATTTTTAGGCTCTAGATCCTGCCGATCCAGGAAATTCCATAGCCTGACCATCTCCTGAAATCCTCCTTCAGGGTCCTTATTAGTCTGGGATAATTTGCTTTGTATATGGCACTATATTCTTTTGTAATGTTAGCCCCTAGGTATTTAATGTAGGAGGCTTGCCATTTGAAATTGAAATTTACATTGATTCATTTTTCTGTGACCTTTGGCAGGTTTATGTTTAGGGCTTCTGACTTTGTCTGATTGATTTTGAAACCAGAGATCTTATTCCCCTAACAGTCTAAAAACATTCGGCAGAGAGGTAAGGGGCTTTGATAATGTTAAAATAACATAATCTGCATACAGGGCCACCTAAGTCCATCACCCACTTATCCTATAACTGAGTTTAATGTCGTCGTTTGCAGAACAGACCACCTCTCTGTCGATCCTAGAAGTGACTGCTCCTGGATTTGTATCCCTGTTATGTCTGGGCTGAGGCGAATATGCACCGCCAAGGGCTCAATGCACAATGCGAAAATAAGAGGGGACAGGGGACATCCCTGCCTGGTGCCACTCTTTATCTGGAATTCCTCCGATGGGAAGCCCTGGTGCCTAATCTTCGCCGTCGGTCCCTGATAAAGAGCCAGAATTGCGCCCAACATTATTCCCCCTATACCAAACTCCCCAAGCGACTCTCTCAGTTAGGGCCAATCAATCCGATCAAATGCTTTCTCGGCGTACAGACTTAGTGCCATAGACGGAATATATTTCCTTTGTTCCAAATCGATTAAATCTATTATCCGTCTGGTGTTGTCTGCCGCCTGTCTTCCGCATATAAACCCTACCTGATCAGGGTGGACCAGCATTGTCATAACCTTGTTGAGGCGATTAGCCAACAATTTGGAGAAGATTTTAGTGTCCGAATTTATCAACGATATAGGTCTATAACTTTTGCAATCTGCTGGGTCCTTCCCTTGTTTATGTATCACTGAGATAGATGCCTGAAGCATCTGGCCAGGGATGGGGGCACCTGCTAAGAAGGAATTGAATAGATTTAGTAAATGAGGAGCTAGTAATTTCCGAAATTTTTTATACTATAGGTTGGAGAAGCCATCCGGGCCCAGGGCTTTGGATGGCTTCAGTGTCTTCATTACCTCCATCAGCTCCTCACATGTGAAGTCTTCCTGCAGTGCTTCCCTTTCCTCTCTGTTTAATCTAGGTAATTTTGCTCCCTTCAGAATGTTTTTAGCTGTGCACGAGTGGTCCCGTTCTGGGAGACCTTCTTCCCATCATAAAGGGTCTCGTAGTAGGCTTTAAATTCCTCCACAATTTGTTTGGTGTCAGAAGTGAGGTCACCTTTCTTTGTCCGAATTGTCTGGATGTTGAAATTATGAGCTTTATCTCTAAGTTTATTGGCAAGCAGCGAATCTGGCTTGTTCGCTTTTTCATAAAATTTCCGCTTGGACCAGGACATCTCCTTCTCAGCTCGGGAGGCCAACAGTAAATTTAGCTTTGTTTTCGTATCAAGCCAAACCTTCAGAGTCTGTGCTTGCTGCTTGTTATTTTTATGATAGCGGAAAGGACGGCCAATTCTGATTGTAGAATTTTAACCTTATTGTCCTTCTCCCTTTTACGTCTACTCACAATCCCTATGAGCTCACCTCTCAGTGTCGTCTTATGGGTCTCCCATAGGGTGGACTGTGAAGTCACATTGCCGGCATTCTCATGAAAATATTCCTTGATTCTATCCCCTACCCTCTGTTCAATCTCGGGGATTTTTATCAATAATTAATTGAATTTCCAGGTCGCTCCTGGTCTGCCCAGCCTGAAGTCAGAGCACTGCAGCTCAATAGGTGCATGATTCGACCATGAAATATCATGGATTCCCGTGTGGGAGATCTGAGAAACCATTCTATTAGACACAAAGAGGTAATCTATCCTGCTGTATCTGTCGTGTGGATGTGAGTAGAAGGTGTACCCCCTATCCCCTTGGTGTTGTTCCCTCCAAATATCTACAAGGTTGCTGGCCCTCAGCCCCTTGGACCATGATGAACGAACTTTCGGTCTTAAGTTGCAGCCTGGCGTACATCTGTTGAGTGTTGGGTCTAACGTCTGGTTAGAGTCCCCTCCTACCACTACAAAGCCCTGAGCCAGCTTGCCTAGGATTGAGAAAAATTTGTCCAGGAAGACTTCCGCTTGCTCACTAGGAGCATAAACATTTGCTAGCGTGATACTTTGGCCCCGAATGTCCCCAACCACAATTAAGAACCGACCGTTTTTGTCTTTTTTAATAAGGTAACATTCAGCGGTATTCTGTTATGGATGAGGATAGCCACTCCTCTCTTCTTTTTACTTGCTGAGGCTGAGAACCGCATCCTGTATCTACTATCAATATATTTAGGGGAGCTGGACTTGGAGAAATGCGTCTCCTGTATCAGAATAATGTCTGGGTCAAATCGTTTATTGTCAGTTAAGGCCACCCGTCGCTTCTGGGGGCTGGTAAAGCCCTTCACATTGTGGGATAATATTACAAAGTCCTTACCCATTTGTGAAGATTAATAACCGCGCTTGTCTGCGAGCTACCTGATCATGTAGGGCTATCACGTGAGAGGACCTCTAAGCCAAGCCGGTCCACTCCCATCTCGTGCTCTCCGTCTGCATGAGAAATAAAACAATGGGGTACACAAAAGGGAAACTTTGAGACACTGACGAATAAACACACCAACAAATTTAATGAACAACTGTGACCGACCAGGGACTAGCCCTGTCTGCCACCTTATTTGCCCCTCCTGGGTGTCCAGCCTGGGCGCAGTCCTGGATGATCTTCCTCCGGCTTCCGAGGCCCTTGTCCGCTGGCCCAGTGGGGACTTGCATGAGCCACCCGGGGCATGAGCCCTCTGGTGCTCATGTGGAGACCCATGCCTATGGTGGGAATGGACACAAACCCCCATCCCCCCTCCTCCTTTCATATGAACTTTCAAAACAAAACATCCACGCTAGGTCAACCGACCTTCTCCCCCACTTTCCCTTCCCTGCGGGTGGTCCTTTGTACGACCCTGATAACTATGCTATAGGCTATAACTGCAAATCTCTAGTCAAACCTAACTTCTCTATCTCCCAAACAGAACCTTTCCGCTCTCCTACCACAACTAAACCTCCTATCCTACTCCTATCCAGCGAGGCCCATCCAACATGGCTGCACGTCGTCACGTGACGTTACCAAATCATTTGATGTGTTCACTGCAGTTGGAGGGGGAGTTGCCGCAGGATGCCGGGAGGCGCCATTTTCTCCGGGTTGGCCTTCAGGAGAAGGTGGCAGCCCTGGTGGGGGACCTGGAGGCATGGAGTTGGCCACTCCTGCTGTATCTGGTGGGGGACTTTGACAGGTTATATCGAGACCTGAAGACCCTACTCCAGGCAGAGATCTAAGAGCTCCAAAAAGAGGTGCAAAGTGTGGGAGAGAGAACCGTGGCCCTGGAGGAAAATATGGCGGCCACGACTAAATCGGCAAAGAAAGCTGAAATGAAAACTTCCCAACTGCAAACCCAAGTAGCGGAGTTAGAAGACCGGCAAGAAGAGGCGGAAAATAGGGAACAATGGCTGACGGCGCTACTCCCGGACTTACCGGAGAACGAACTGATGATGGACCGTTGCCACCGAGCCCTACGAAGCCGGCCGCTAGCTACAGAACAACCTCGCGACGTGATACCAAGGCTCCACTACTTCCGCACAAGGGATGTTGTGTTCCAGAAAACTAAGGCGAATGAGGCCTGCCGGTTTGAGGATGCGACCCCGCAGATCTTCCAAGACCTCTCCCCGGTAACGTTAGCCAGGAGGAGAAGACTACAACCAATAACGAGGGTCCTACGAGAAAGAGCCATCCATTACCGATGGACATTCCCGTTTGGCCTCTTAGTTATCAAAAACGGGAGGACCATCTCTATCAAGGAGCTGGAGGAAGGAGAAGTCTTTCTCCGTAAAGTCGGAGCAAAGGAGGGAACGGCCGCAAGCCCACCCAGAGAACGATCACTGGAGCCGGAGAGGCAAAAAGTGGGAAAGCCAAGGAGGAACAATGGAGCGAGTGATCCGGAGGAGGATTAACTAATTGCTTAGAGACTGTTATAAATTACTGTTGGTTATATGTTGCTTAAAGTTCCCTGAAGTTTTGGACTATTAAAGCAAGTTTGAACTCCCAAGCGTGGGCTCTCCCAGTTTTTTACAGGCTCCTGCCAAGGGGGTAGGCCCCGAGTAAAGAAGTGAAAAGGAAGATAGCAGAGATACTGTGGGACACTGTAAAGTGACAAACATAAAATAAAGCTAAAAATTAAACTTACGGTGTAGCTGAGATGGAGACAGGAGCAGTTCAGAGGATCGAAGGAGGTGGAACGCAGACAGGCAAGATGTCGTCGGTGGAGGGCAGGGGCGCCATGGCGTGAGGCGCAGGAGGAGGTAGATCCAGTGGCGGGAAGAACCAGCGGAGAAGCGACCATCTTCGCGGGCATCCGGGCGCCGAATGTCGTCGACCGGATGTGCGTCACCAGAAATAGACAGGTGGACATCCTGGAGGGGGCAAAATGGCAGCCCCAGATGACGTCAGCAGAGGCGCCGTAACTCCACCAGTCTAGCAAGACTAGACGAAGCGCACCAATAGGGAGGAAAAAAATCGCCGGCTACAGCGGACTTGGACAAGGACCATAGGGGAGAATCCTAGCTAAGGGGGAGGCGAAAGGAGGAGATAGGGGGTCGGTTAGAGGAAAAGGCGATAGGAGGTAGAGAGAAAAGAGGGAGAGGAGGGGAAAAGAGGGACAGGAGGGGGAAAAGAGGGAGAGGAGGTGGAAAAGAGGGAGAGGAGGGGGGGAAGAGGGAGAGGAGTGGGGGAAGAGGGAGAGAAGGGGGGGAAGAGGGAGAGGAAGGGGGAAGAGGGAGAGGAGGGGGGAAGAGGTAGAGGAGCAGGGAAGAGGGAGAGGAGGGGAGGTGGGGGGTTCTGGAAGAAATCTACAAGAGGAGCTGAGGCAGAGGCAGGGAGGAGAGTGGTAGACAGGGAGTGGAGAGGGCAGAAAAGGAAAGAGAGGACGGCCCTACAGGCCCAAAAGGCGACAATGAGAGTGGAACAAGGCAATTAGCTATGTTCACAGGAAGCCTCTGAACAGGCCTGAGGGGGCACCCTAAATCGGTTTGGATGGTGTCACCAGGGTAAGAGGGGAAGGGAAATAGGGAGGCTTAATTTAGAGAGGGGGACAGGAAGAAAGGAACTGGATGGGCCTCGCATTGGCATTGGCAAAATCGCATTGGCGGACCGGCATTTGTTCAGGACCCTCCACTATCTCTTCATCCCGATCAGAGTCGGAGCCCCTGTTTGAACTCGGCACCATTTCTGCTTTGGCGCTCCGCGCGCAAGATCTGCTGAGGTATTTCCTCAGATCTCCCGCATTCTTTCTTTTTGTGCTTTGTGGAGCCATCCCTTTGTGTTCCCCACTTAGGCTAAAGAAACCCAGGGTCTTTTGGCAAGCTTTAATGTGGATATTTTAATGTTTCGCTGACGGCGGGGGACGGAGCTCAAGGCTTATGCTTCCATCCACCTCACCATCGCGCATGCGCCACATGAGGAGAGAGTCTTGATGCACACAGAAGGACTGTATGCTGACAGCAAGACAAGGGGACAATATGTAGCACACTATTCCCCCCACCCCCTGGGAGATGTGTAGCTACGGTGTGTGCGTGTGGTGCAATGCCTGGTGGCTAACAGGAAGCCTGAGCCTCCGCTGCTAAGAGCCTGGGGTGTATCCTGGAATGATACTCGGTAGCGCCTCCACCTGTTTGGGATTCTATTGTGTAGAATGACCCCATAACAGGACACATAAAGAATGTACACTGGGTAAAGCAGAACAGTTTACTATACACACTAATATAGTACAGCTTACCCAAAAGGCCTTGCACGGCTGTACCTCTCAGAGTACCTAGGGGCCCTTGGGCACCCAACCAACCCGGTGTCCACAAACTCAAATCCCCCCACCAAATGTGATGGTAACCGCGAAGCCTCTGCTTTATATTGGGTGGGTCCCGCAGGGATGATACCACCATAAGCGATGTCTCTGTGTTGCAGGTGTCTTGTCCCAGTTCACCTGAGGTCAGGATGCAGCCATGTCCTGGCTATGTCCCTCACTTTAATGGTACAGGTGCAGTGTCCCTATCTATGGGCCTGTCCCTGCAGCAACCACAAGCTGATGGGAGTCGGGGCCTAGCTGGGGCCTAATGGGGTATCTGGCCTAGTGCAGGAGCCACAGACCCATGCACACACAACTTACCACATCCTTGTCCCATCTCTGACTGGCATGCCTGCAGCATGCAAAATGTAGCAACTTTCAGAGCTGGGGAATGCTGCAGCCCTATTGGCTGGTTTTGTGCCATGTGACTGCAGCCCCTTAGGCTGCTGGGATCTTTAGTTCCTTTGTGGAGGCTTCTGGCAATGGCTGCCGCTGTCACACCCCTATAGCGCATGTGCAAAATATCCCCACGCACCAACATGGCGGCGCCCTGCAGAGGGAGCCGGCAGAGCCTCCGGCAAGCTGTTCGCCGCTCCCTATTCCCCTGCAGTGCTGCCCGCACCTGTCCCTGCCTCCGCTGTTAGGCACAACCGCGCCGGGAGGTAAGGGAACACGGGGCAACATGGCGACCTAGCTATACTCTCCCACTGGTGAAAATACCAACGACCCCGCTTGGGACAACGTAACATATGTATTTACATACAACTACACCCACACAGAGTTATTTAATAAAAATGCAGTAAATATTGCACAACTTATCACATGTCATAACTCTACATGAGGTTATACATTTCTGTGAACATCACAATGACAGATTTAATTTTTCTGCAAGACCACTGCTGAGCCTCATACTGGGGTGCCCCAATTTGGTCATAGATCATCCGATTGTGTGGATTCATAGCTCTTTATCTCTGCCTGAATGACTCTTCTGCAACTCCCTTGGGGAGTAGTACACAGTCTTGAGGCTCAGCCTCTCCCATTGAGGGCATAAATGTCTCTAATAGTCTCTATTTGGAATGAAGCATGGGCTTCTGGGATCCATAGGTTGGCTTGTTGGTCTCATTAACGGTCTCCTCACCTTCTGGATGATCATTAGTGGTCTCAGAGATAGTTTAATTTACAGTCTCTTTGCTATCGTTTAATTGTTCCGGCTCACCGTCCAGCGGTGTACCCTGTATCTCTGGTTCATCGTCTCCCACTTGTAGAATAGGGAGAAGGTGGTTACGGTGCCAGACCCTTATCCGGCCATCCGTGTCTTTTATACTGTAGTCCGGGAGGCCTGGCATCTGCGACTCGACTTTAAACAAACCATCACGCCAATGGTCAGTGTCAAGAGAGAGGGGATTTGGCCCAGGATTAAAGAGGTTACACCCCATTTGGCCACACCCTACTCTCACCTGGGAAGCAAGGGGTTAACTGGACTGTGGTCCAGTAATGTGTTTTTACCTTGCTTCAGCATCCTAATGTATATTCCCCAGTAAAAATGTATTGTTTCTGTTCCAGTATTTGCACCAACACATACACTGGGATTGATGCGGGAGGCTTAAGGGGTTAATGAGCTGCAGTTTAGGAAAATACAAATATGTGTGGTTTGGTGTATGTTAACACATATTGCTGGTAGAGACAGCTAGGCCCATGTCTGGAGCATTGGGTGTGAAATCTAGCACCTGTGACAAATGTTCTCTACACATGAGTCCCTGCTTCAAAGGATTTATTGACCAGGGGTTATGGGGGCCAGGGGTGCGGTTACCCAAGGAGATATCAGAATGAGTGACCTTATTAAATATAAGAATATTATGAGATGTCCTCGGCTGAACGTGCTAAAAGCTACATAGGTGTATTCGTGGGACTGATTCGCACATAAGGATTACAGACACATGATGTCTAGCAGGTACTAGGAGACAGATATTAATTTCTCTCTTAATTTTAATATTACACGGTAATATTTAGTCTTTTTGGGAGCGTCATGCGTGCCGGAATGTATTATTATGTCTCGCGTACTACTGAACTGTAGTTATGAAGTTATTTAGATAGGAAAAGCAGTTTTTAAACGTCCTTGGGTGGGCGGAGTTTTACTCTGGGGAAAACTGTCAACCTCACCACTGATTTATGAGAGGGGCTGGGTTAAGGTTGTGTTCCATGGGAAATAATTGTATAAGAACCAGGCTTAGCCTATGGCTATTGTCTTTCGTGTCTTCTGTGATATTCAAGATTGCTGTATGAACTGCCAGTCAAGATTTGACTGTTTCATCATTCCATCTTAAGTAAGGGTCTATATTTTGTTTGTTATTTGTATAACTTGTGTGTTCACCTTTTTCAAGGAATAAATTATATTTTATCATATCTAAGCCTCGTTCAGTTCAACCCAGTTATATTTTTGGTGTGTATTATTAATAGACTGTCTCAGAGTTACCGTCACAGGCTTCGAGTTTGTTTCCCGGGAATCCCTAGGTTGCGTAGAAGCACTGCATCTCCAGGACGGATTTCCCGGTGTCTGAACTTGTGGTCATAGCACCTCTTGTTGTTGGCGTTGAGCTTAGCAGTGGACTTCTCGGCCTTTGCACGTATCTGAAGTGTGTTGCATTGTGTATCCCATCTGTTGACACTCGCAGACGTACATCCACTAGCAGCCTGGTTTCTCACCCAAACATAAGGAAGTATGGGGAGAATCCCGTGGATTCGTGTCGAGTACAATTGTACGCATGTACTAGCGTCTCCACATGTCAGCTCCACTCTGTTTTCTGAGTGCGTTTCAACGTGCCAAGCATATCCAGCAACGTCCTGTTGAATCACTTCGGCAGAGCGCCACCCTCCGGATGGTATGGAGTTGTCCGAGACATGGTGATGTCCAGGATTTTTAGTAGCTCTCGGATCAGCTTTCAAAATCCTGGCCTTGGTCAGAATGAAGGTGGTTGGGCAGACCATAATGCACGAAGTACCTTTCCCACAAATCTTCGCCACCGTGATGGCCTTCTGGTCTTTGGTCTGGAACGCTTGTGCATATCGCGTGTAATTGTCGTGATGACCAGCACGTTACAGATACCTCGGGTATCAGTCTCGATGCACAGGAAATCCATGCATACCAAGTTCATGGGACCCAAGCTATTCAGGTGGTTCATTGGTGCGGTTCGGGTAGGCAGCATCTTGCATTGAATACACAGGGAGCACAGTTGACAGTGTCAGTCCAACGACTCATGCTTTTTGGCCAGAAGAAACGGTCTCTGACAAGTCCAAAAGTCTTTTCCACACCGAGATGTCCATGCTCATCGTGCAAGGCTTTCAGGACCATATTTTGTAGGTTCCTGGGGAGAACCAGTTATCGTCTATCCGGGTGGTTGTGGTATTGCACCGCTCAATAGAGTAGCCCATTGTCGATCTCAAACTGATCGGCTTCTCGCATGAGAATGGCGACCATGTCGCTAGGAGCATGTTTCAGAATTGCAGGCTTGTTTTTTTGGACAGCCTGACAGATCATGCCAGCTATGGGGTCCCGGATCTGGTATTGGACCACATCCTTCACTCTATGATTTTATTGTGGGTGATGTTCATCCGTTCTGGAGCACAGTAAGCGGCAGGGATGGCTTTGGATTGACATCCTAAGGAGTCTGCAACCCTTAATTTTGACAAGGCCACTCTATCTTCTATGACATCGGCCGTGTTGCACATGGCGCTCAACCCTGGTCCTGGGATCTCCTCCCAGCCATCATCGTCTGGATTGGGGCTTAGCCCTGGTCTTCGGGATAGGGCATCTGCTCCGATATTCAGAGGCCCTGGTTTATATTTCAGCGTGAACTTTTTTATTTATTTATAAAAATGTTTTACCAGGACGTAATACATTGAGAGATACCTCTTGGTTTCAAGTATGTCCTGGGCACAGAGTTATAAAAAATACATGGTTACAATAAAAGAACAGGGTTATACAGTCACTTCACAGACATTTCATGGACAGATAAAGTAGGAAAATTGGGTACAGGGGATATAGTTACATAGTAGATGAGGTTGAAAAAAGACGTAGGTCCATCAAGTTCAACCTATGCTAAATTTAGACAACAGATACTTATCCTATATCTATACTTACTTATTGATCCAGAGGAAGGCAAACAAAAAACAGCATTAAGGGGAAAAATTAATTCCTTCCTGACTCCAAGAATTGGCAATCGGATTAATCCCTGGATCAACATCCTTCCCATGTATACTTATTTGGTATATCCCTGTATACCTTTCCCATCTAAAAAGATGTCCAACCTTTTTTTGAACAAATCTATTGTATCTGCCATCACAGTCTCCATGGGTAATGAATTCCACATTTTAATTGCCCTTACTGTAAAGAACCCTTTCCTTTGTTGCTGGTGAAATTTCCTTTCCTCCAACCTTAAGGGATGGCCCCGAGTCCTTTGTACTGCCCGTGGGATAAATATTTATTTTGAAAGCTCCTTGTATTGTCCCTGAATATATTTGAATATAGTTATCATATCCCCTCTTAGAAGCCTCTTTTCTAATGTAAATAATCTAATTTAGCTAGCCTCTCCTCATAAGTTAGAATGTCCATCCCCTTAATTAATTTGGTGGCTCTTCTCTGCACTCTCTCTAGTTCCATAATGTCTTTTCTTAGGATTGGTGCCCAAAATTGTACTCCACGTTCAAGGTGTGGTCTTAATAATGCTTTGTAAAGGGGCATAATTATGTTTACTTCCCTTCCATCCATTGCCCGTTTGATGCAAGATAAGATCTTGTTTGCCTTTGCAGCTACTGCATGACATTGGGCATTATTGCTAAGGCTGCTGTCTACCAGCACTCCTAAATCCTTCTCCATCAAGGATTCCACCAATATATCTCCATTTAATTTGTAAGTCGCTTTTTTATTCTTGCATCCCAAATGCATAACCTTACATTTATATGTATTAAACCTCATCTGCCATTTACCTGCCCACGTTTCCAGTCTCTCCAAGTCCTTCTGAAGAGAAATTACATCCTGCTCTGATTCTATTACCTTACACAATTTAGTATCACCAGCAAAGATGGAGACTTTGCTCTCGAACCCAACCTCAAGGTCATTAATAAACAAGTTAAAAAGCAGGGGTCCCAGTACCGATCCCTGAGGTACTCCACTCACGACTTTAGCCCAATCTGAAAAAGTTCCATTTATGACAACCCTCTGTTGTCTGTCCTTTAACCAGTTTTCAATCCAGGTGCATATATTATTACTGAGTCCAATTTTCTTTATTTTGTACACCAACCTCTTGTGTGAAACCATATCAAAAGCCTTTGCAAAATCTAAGTAGACCACATCAACTGCATTACACTGGTCTAAATTCTTACTTACCTCATCAAAGAAACAAATAAGGTTAGTTTGGCAAGATCTATCCTTCATAAATCCATGCTGACTATTACTAATAATTTTGTTTTCCATTAGGTATCCTGAATATTATCCCGTATTAAACCTTCAAGTAGTTTCCCTACTATTGAAGTCAGGCTTACAGGTCTGTAATTTCCCGATTGTGATCTAGCTCCCTTTTTAAATATAGGCACCACATCTGCTTTACGCCAATCTTGTGGTACTGAGCCTGTGGAAATGGAGTCCTTGAATATTAAATATAATGGTTTGGCTATTACTGAGCTTAACTCCTTGAGAACTCTTGGATGTATGCCATCGGGGCCAGGTGCCTTATTTACTTTAATTTTTTCAAGTCGCTTATGAACTTCTTCCTCTGTTAACCAATTGTTCATTAATATGGAGGTTGTGGCTTCCTCCTGCGGCACTACTATTGAACTTGATTCTTCCCTGGTAAACACAGAGGCAAATAATTTGTTTAATACCTCAGCTTTTTCCTTATCTCCAATAATCTGCCTACCCATTTCACACTGAAAGGGTCCTATATTTTCTTTTCTCATTTTTTTTGTTATTAAGGTACTTAAAGAACTTTTTAGGGTTGACCTTACTTTCTATTGCAATCCTTTTTTCATTATCCATTTTTGCTAATTTGATTGCCCTTTTGCAATTTCTGTTACATTCCTTATAATTCTGATAAGATGTCTCTGTCCCTTCTGACTTAAAGAATCTAAACGCCTTCCTCTTCTTGTCCTTTTCCTCCGCTACCTGTTTATTTAGCCACATTGGTTTTGACTTATTTCTTTTATACTTATTACCCAAGGGTATACACTGATAAGTGTGCTTTTCTAACAATGTTTTAAAGACTGCCCATTTATCTTCTACATTTTTCCCTGCAAAAACATCATTCCATTGTATTACTACTAGATTACAATCAGCCTTTCTAAAGTTTAAAGTCTTTGTTGAACCCAAGTAATCTGTTTTTTGATAATTTATTTCAAATGAGACCATGTTATGATCACTGTTACCCAAATGTTCCAGGACTTGAATATTTGTTATTACTTCTACATTGTTTGATATGACCAAATCCAGAACTGCCCCTCTCCTGGTTGGTTCCTCAATAATTTGGGTCATATAATTGTCTTTAAGCACCCCCAAAAACCTGTTTCCTTTTGTTGTAACGCTAATCTCATTGCCCCAGTCTATGTCTGGATAATTAAAATCCCCCATTATGCAAACATGACCCAGTTTTGATGCCTTCTCCATTTGCAAAAGTATTTTAGCTTCCTCAATCTCACAGATATTTGATGGTTTATAGCATATTCCCACAAACATTTTCTTTATACTTTTACCTCCACTGCTAATTTCTATCCACAAAGTCGCTACATTTATATCATTCCCTTCATAGACATCATCCCTTATAATAGGTTTTAGATCCGGTTTAACATATAAACATACTCCACCTCCCCTTCTATTTGTTCGATCCTTCCGAAAAACAGAATAACCCTCTAAATTAACTGTCCAGTCATGAGTTTCACCCCACCATGTTTCAGTAATACCTATGATATCATACTGCTCCCTTGCAGCTATTAATTCAAGTTCCCCCATTTTATCTGTCAGGCTTCTTGCATTAGCAAGCATGCATTTAAGTTTTTTTTCAGCCTGTACTATTATCTTATCGGCTCCTTCCTTTCTTCTCCCACTTGGTTTAGTCTTTAGAAGTTTTCTAGTATTATCTGTATTTACTATGGGTGTCTCACTGCTTGTCAAACTTGCACTTGCCCCCATTCTACCTCCATACCACCTTGTATCCTCATCTATTCCATTTAGTTCATTATCTGTTTCATTCCACTCCCCCCTCCATCCTAGTTTAAAATCTCCTCCAACCTTTTTAGCATTCTCCCCCCTAGCACAGAAGATCCCTCTTCATTGAGGTGCAATCCGTCCCTAGAATTTAGATGGCACCTCTCAGAAAAGGAGTCCCAGTGCTCTAAAAACCCAAACCCCTCCTTCCTGCACCACTTTCTTAGCCATGCATTAATCTCCCTGATCTCTGACTGTCTCCCTGCGGTAGCACATGGCACTGGTAGTATTTCAGAAAATACTACCTTGGAGGTCCTTGCCTTAAGCTTTTGGCCTAGATCCCTGTAATCATTTTTTAGGATCCTCCATCTTTCTCTAACTTTGTCATTGGGCTTGTGAGTTTCAGATAGAAATAGAGCAGCTATAACATCAACTAACATCAGCAAACGGCAGCAAATGGCTCACGCCCTTTGCTGCCCTTCGGCTGCGCCAAAGGCTGTGTGCCTTTGGGGCAACGCAGATGTACGCTGGAGTGGGTGAGGTTGAATCTGATGCATCTGTGAATAAAAAGATCTTTTATTTTTTTCCCCATGGCTCATTAACATTCCAAACTGGTAGTTTGATAACGCTGCCAGCCATCAGTGGCCAGTAGCATCTAATTTGGCGGATGTTAGTATGTAGGTGAAGGGATTGTTATCCGTCTTCACTTTGAAAGATACGCCAAACAAGAAATCATGGAGTTTGTCTACGATGACCCACTTGAGGGCGAGGAACTCCAGCTTGTGTACCAGATAATTCTGCTCGCTTGGAGTCAAACTGCGGCTGATGTAAACTACTGGTTGGAGGCCTTCCGGGTGCTTCTGGTGTAAGACTGCACCTATGCCATTAAAACTCGCGTCTACATGGAGGATGTACTGCACCGACACACTTTATTCGAGCAAATACCCAGTATGTACCTGGCAGATACCTGGAATGCGCCGCTCCTCACCTCTGACAAGCCCCGTTGCGTTTGCCTTCCCAGCCTGGGTTCATGCCTGGCTGATGGGCGGCTGATCTGTTAAATGATAATGATTAGGATTTAATAGGCTGCAATGCTTTGCGTGTCTACCAGATGGCATAAATTCATGAATTGTAATGCAGTATATATATATATATACTGTGCAGTATTGCAGCCAGCTGGAATAAAATGCTTCAATCCCTTCCTGAAAAATTACTCAATGCACTCGGGCAGAAAACAGTCACAAACCTCAATACACCCGGGTATACCCGAATTCGTGGGACTAGCCGAGCTCGAATAAAGTGTGTCGCCAGTGTAGGGCTGTTCCTGATCGCATAAGCAAGATCCGGTGCCTTGGTTAAGCTCCTCTTCAGGCCCGGGAAGGGCCGTTCGCATTCAGTTGTCCATTTATCATCAAATGGCTGTCAAGCAGAGGTGGCTTTTCGCCCGGTGTCCTCGGGGTATATCTTGAGGTGATTATTTAGAGGCTTGGCCTTACTGGAATACCCCTCCACAAAGCAACAATAGTAGCCACAGAAGCCGAGGAAAGAGTGCAGCTCCATGATGTTCTCAGGTCACGGCCAATTCACCACAGCCTCAACTTTGGCCGGATCAGTGGCGATTTTATCAGCAGACAAAATGTGTACCACGTAGGTCACGAGGTGTGACAGAACCGGCACTTGTTGAGTGACAGTTTCAGGCCCTCTCGCCCCAGACGGTCCAGCACTTTAAGCAGCCATTCGTCATGTTCTTCCAGGGTTTTACAGAAGACAATAATATTGTCAAGGTAGACCAAGCATACCTGAGGGTTCTTGTCTCCAATAGTTTTCTCCATTAGGCGTTGAAATGTTGCTGGAGCTCCGCAGATGCCTTGGGGCATGCACGTAAACTGTTAGAAGCCATGGGTCATGCACGTAAACTGGTAGAAGCCATGGGGACAGATGAATGCAGTCTTCTCCTTCTTCACTCATCGGTACCTGGTAGTACCTAGATCGCAAGTCCAGAACACTGAACCACTGACTTCCAGTTAGTGTGTTAAGAATCTCTTCGATGCGAGGAAGAGTGTACTGATCGGGCACGGTACGGTTGTTCAGTGTCCGGTAGTCAACACACAATTTTACCGACCCATTCTTCTTTCTCACCACCATGATGGGCGAGGAGTAGGGACTCTAGGATTCGGTCACAATACCCGCTATTTCCATCTCTTGGAAGACGTCCCTTACATCGTCCACATCCCGAGGGGCGATACGACGAGAACGTTCTCGGAAGGGTGTAGTTTCACACAGCTGGATGGTGTGTTGGGCGCTGCGGCTGCAACCCACATCCATCTCATTCGTGGAGAACACGGTCCGGCGTTCATCCATTTTGGCCATTTACTGGTCTTTCCATTCGGCCGGTAGGGTTGAGTCTCAGAAGTTGAATGTCAGCTCGTCTGGTTGTTCAGACACCACGGCAGCATTCACCTGAGGCATCATCTCCACTGGGGTGACGGGGTATATGCGGACCAATCTTCGTCCTGGATTGAAGGCCATTGGGTACAGAGAGATATTTTGGACAACCCCTTTAATTCATCCAGGAATCTTGGACGTTCATTCCCGTACTTCTGGTATCAGCTTGTAACCTCGTTGAGCATCTTTCTCCGGTGTGCTTTCCAGAGAAAAGAAGTGGTCGGCCTCATCTCTGTCGGGGAAGCAGCACAATGCGGCTTTGCGAGTCACTCCCCCTGGTGGAATTTCTTTTAGTCCTGCTCGCAGGTTGAAGAGATCTCTATGACTTCTTATCTGTCGGCTAGGGGCAGGTGACTGTGGTGGGCTCCCGGCTCAGCTGGTAGCAGCACTTGGGGTGAAGGTTAATCGGGGTAATGATATGTCCCTCTGGATGGGTGTACTTGAGACCGGGTGTTAGCCTTCCATCCTCCAGGGGTGTAAGAGGGGATGGACGCTTCAGATTGATCAGGAACCTCTGAGGAGGGGCTCGGAAGGGAAGGTACCAAGAAAACTGGTAGGCCAGGGTAGATCGGTCGGAGTCTTCGGCAGATTGTGGAATTGGGGGCCATCTCCTCACATATGGCATGGCCTACGTTAATTATTACGTTCATTATTAGAGCACTCCATTAGAGGGTGGTAGTAAACCATTGGCCTATGATTCACGCATGATCTAGCCCGTGGAGATTTCGAGAGTGCTCCTGGACGTCCAGCAAGGGTGTGTGAGAAGGAACTCCTCCCACGGCAACCAGGTGGCTGGGAGTCGTGCTGAACTTCAAGCCCCATATGTGGAGCTCCTGCCTTGAGGGTACAAACATGGTGGAGAATTAGATTGCTGTAATGTGGATGGCTGAGTAGGGCACCCCAGGTCTGAGAATCTCAGCAGTGCCTCCAAATGTAGCGCATTATCCCTCCCACCCCCCGGGAGATGTATAGCTACTGTGTGTGTGTGGTGCAATACCTGGTGGCACACAGGAGGCCTGAGCCTCCGCTGCTAGGAGCCTGGGGTGTATCCTGGAACAATACTCGGTAGCTCCTCCACCTGTGCAGGATTCTATTGTGTAGAATGACCCCGTTACAGGACACATAAAGAATGCACACTGGGTAAAGTAGAACAGTTTACGATACACACTAATATAGTAAAGCCTACCCACCAGGCCTCACTTGGCTGTACCTCCCAGAGTACCTAGGGGCCCTTGGGCACCCAACCAATCCGGTGTCCACAAAGTCAAATCCCCCCACCCACTGTGTGGTACAGCACTGCCCACTAATATGTGAAGTTAAGTTGGTGCACAGGATGGGGTGAGGTACTTGCCGGGTGTGTCCACACCTGGGCACGCAGTAATGCTGATTGGATCCATGGATCCAGTGATGGTAACCGTGAATCCTCCGCCTCTATGTTGGGTGGGTCTCGCAGGGATTGGTCCACCATAAACAATGTCTCTGTGTTGTAGGTGTCACCTGAGGTCAGGATGCAGCCGCGTCCTGGCTGTGTCCCTCACTTTAATGTTACAGGGGCAGTGTCCCTATCTATGGGCCTGTCCCTGCAGCAAGCTTTGGGGAGTCGGGGCCTATATGGGGCCTAACAGGGGGTATCTGGCCTAGTGCAGGAGCCACAGACCCCTGCACACACAACCTACCACTTCCTTGTCCCAGCTGCAACTGGCGTGGCTGTAGCAACTCTCAGAGCAGGGAATGCTGCAGCCCTATTGGCTAGCTTTGCACCGTGTGACTGCAGCCCCTTAGGCTGCTGGGAACTGTAGTTCCCTTGTGGAAGCTTCTGTTAATGTCTGCCGCTGTCGCGCCCCTAATGCGCATATGCGAGCATACCACGCTTGCACGAAACATCCCCACGCACCAACATGGTGGCGCCTTGCAGAAGGAGCCGCCTGAGCTCCAGCGAGCCAATCACTGCTCCCTACTCCCCCGCAGTGCCGCCCTCCCCTGTCCCTGCTTCCCCTGGCAGGCAACCACGCCGGGAGGTAAGGGAACATGGGGCACCAGGAGGAACCTGTTTTATATATACTGGTAGGCCAGGGTAGATAAATGGGCACCCATCGGTCGAAGTCTCCGGCAGATTGTGGAATTTGTCGGATTTCACCCTAATCGGTCTCCATTAAATGTACCTCTGCACACATCTCTTACAGTGCTAAATACACTATTGGCACTTGTAAGAGTTCCAACCAGGGAAACAGATTTTGGGAAAATAAACCATGGCTATTATTCAGCCCGTAGCTTCAAACAATACATTTTAAGGCACACAAATAAATAAATAAATATCCTATCGCTTTGTAAGGGCTGACTCACTCTACCATTCCCTATCTGCAGGACTGGGAGGATAAGCCTCTTTCCAATCTATGACCCCAAAGTCCAAAGAGGTACCTGTAAGCAGGGCACCCATTATGTCAGTCTCTGGGTCTGGATTGGTGTATGTTGAAGGTCCGCCCTCTGGCGGGTTCCAGGGTCCGCTGTGCCCTGAAATAGAGGTCTGGTTCCTTCTGTCTTACTGGCAGCACAGTCCTTCTGTGCACAAGGCAATGTTTCTGTGTGTCCCTTGCTGGCAACACAGCCCCTCTGTGCTCAAGAGATCCCCTGCAGTTCAAGCAAGAGGCTGTTCTACCTGTCTGATGAGCCAGGTGGAGACTGGTCTATAGCTGCTAGATTCCTCAGACCAATATAAGATTTCTATTGAAGCTATTTTAGACAGGAGTTAAGGCCCTGTTACAGAGCTGTATAAATAAAATGATACATACAGGTACATATACAAAACTGAGAAAACTAAAGGAATTAGCATTGATGATAAAACTTACTAACGAAAAAATATTTGCCTTGGGTTGTCTAGAAATGAAAGTAGAAATCACACCAGACACCAAAAAAAAAGTTTTAAAAATGTTCCATAATCAAAAATGGTCACTTTGTGGAAGTGAGTAGAGGGAACTGTTTTTGAAGAAAAGGTGAACAGAGAAGTATAGATAAGATGCAGTAAAGTAGAGTACAGTAACAAAACAAAACCTCAGAGACACCAGAGGGGGGGAAAAACTGACCGATAATGGACAACCAATACCAGAATAACAGCAGTTCCCTGCAACTACGTAGCTGTTAAAAGTCAGAAACAGGAGAAAACAAAAGAACTCTACTACACATTAAGGAAAAAAAGTAAGTCAGGTGGTGAATGAAAGAAAAGTATTTAATTCCTGAAAACTAGAAGCAGTGATAAGAACAAAAGCAGCACTAAAGCACGCCAAGTTTCTTGGTTTTCTTCCTGAGGGAGAATTTAAAACAGTTATTGGAGCAATAATAAAATAGCAGAATAGGCTGAAGGCTATGATAACAAGATATACAGTACTTCAGACTGCTCTCAAGTGAAAAATCTGAAGGGCCTTAATGGATCATGAATGGGAAGATAACATTATTTTAGAAATGTCGTAGGGATAATAAAAAACAAAACAAAAATGGAAAAAAGTGGAGAGGCTGTTCTCTGCATGCTGGTTAGGAAGACGGCAGAATTGGTTTAAAAATCATTGTTAGTTGCATTATTAGCATGTATTTATAGCCCTCCAATACATTTTGCAGAACCGTACAATAGGGGTGTGAGGGCAATAACAAAAAGTTACACCACTATCGGCAAACCCCAATGCTAAGCCTGTTACTAGGGATGGGCGAAGCTGTCAAAATCCGGTCTGAAAAACTAGGAGTCCTTATTCTTGGGTCCACTGAGTCCTAGCATGACGAGGGTCCGGAGGAGAGTACAGTTACTCCAGGATCAAGCTCCTGTTGAATTTGGTTGGAAACCCCTGAAAAAGCTGAAGAATTCAGGCTACCGGCTTGCTTTGAAAAGTTGCATTTTTTTAAGTAAACGGGTTGGACCCCCGGGAGATAGACAGGCAGTGGCAGGTTTCCCATTAGGCCTGGGCCTAGGGCGGCAAAATTTGGAGGCGTCAAAAATGTCTGCCCCATATACATTTGCCATGCTCTCTGACTTATCAGGCCTGATGGGAAGTCACTTACATATGCCGAACACCTGCTTGCTGCCACCCCCACCTCCTGCCGATTCTCAGCGTCAAATGGCGCCGCGGACGTCACCAATGTGGCGCCACACATTGCCATGTCTTTCTGCCATGGCAATGTGACGTTGCAGTGTCAAATAACGTCATGACATCGCGTTACTATGGCAACGAGATGCTGTATGACATCACGTTAGTGACGTCCACTGCGTAATTTGACACTGCGAATAGGAAGGAAACGCGGTGTGGCAAAAGGAGGCAGATGGCATATGTAAGTGCATAGGGGCGGCGGATTTCAAAATTCGCTGCTGCAGACAGATGCTGGGACAGGTGGTATGTCGGCTCACGGCAGATCGCCAGCTCAATCACAAGATTCAAATGCAAGTTATTTTGCTGCATGAACTTTAATATACAATATTATAGCTGGAATACGCATGGCTAATAGCTCCATACTTGTCCTCCATTGATCCACGTTGTGGGATTTGAAATACAGGGCCTCAAAACATTTATTAATAAAGAAGGGAGTTATTCCGTAAAAATAAAACCACAGAGTGTGGATTTTGTTTATGTAGCAAAGTACCCGTCTTACCTCCGGCCTGCGGGAGGGGGACGGCTATCAGGGCGCCTTGGTGGGAGTAGCGGCAAGCAGGGACATTGCGGGAGCAGGTGGAGAGGCGTTTGGATTGCCGGAGGCTCTCTGCCATCTTGATAATGCTCGCGCATTCGCAGAACATTTCGTGCATGCGCAGTACAAGTATGGGTTATGGCGGCAATCTTGGTACTCCCAGCGCATGCGCTGTAGCCTCCTCTGAGGTCCAGCGGCCATTACAGACAGCACCGCAGTGGAACTACATTTCCCAGCAGCCTCAAGGGCTGCACATCACATGGCGTGAATGGCCAATAGGGTCCCTAGGATCTCGGGAGAAGAAGTAGACACATTCTTCCTGATTGGAGACGAGAACCATCACATTTTGCTTGGTCTAACAGGGACCCTGATGAGGTAGCGTGAGCCGTATCTCTCCAAGGGGAACTACTCGGAGATGATGAGACACGCCTCACCCAGCAAAACTAACAGCTGGCACTCATTTCTAGCCGACTTCTGGACATTATCATCCGGCAGGATACATTCCAGGTTGGTTCTACCCCTGCACCGCTATTGCTGGCAGCATCTCCAGCACAAGCTCTGTCATCCCCTACACCCAGGGAACCACAGATCCCAACACCTCAATGTTATGGAGGGGACCCTATGACTTGTAAAGGATGTTTGAACCAGTGTTTAATCCAGTTTGAACTCCAGCCCTCCATGTTCTGCACCCATGGATCCAGGGTAGCCTATGTCATCTCCCTACTGAGGATGAAGCTTTGTCCTGGGCCTCCCCTCTCTGGGAAAACGAATTACCGCTGACTTTCTCCAAGCATTAAAAAGAGTTTTTGATGCTCCCGGTCTCGGGTCCTCTGCTTCTGCTGTGCTCCTTCGAATCCGGCAAGGAACCTGCACTGTTGGCCAGTATGCCATTGAATTCTGTACCATTGCTGCGGAAACAGGCTGGAACAATGAAGCTCCACTGGCAGCATTTTGGCACAGCCTTTCTGAGTGTTTAAAGGACAAACTGACTTGCCAGAACAACCCCAAGGACCTGGAGGAATTAATTGCTCTCTGTATCCGAATGGATCTCCGGATGCGAGAACGACACACCGAGCGAGACCGGTCCTCAAAAAAAAACAATAATTCGGCTTGCCCCCACTTTCAGACTCCTCCTACTACACCTCTCTCAGAGGAGGAACCGATGCAATTAGGTGATACCAAATTATCTAAGCAGGAGAGAACTAGGAGATGTGTCAGGAGGCTGTTTCTGTACTGTGGGCTCAAAGGTCATCTTGTCCCAAATTGTCCTAAATTGGGAAATTCCAGTGCCCAGTGAAGATAGAAGAATATTCTCTGGGCATTTCTTCTATTCCACCTCCATTCCAACCTTCACGACTGCTCCTGCCGTTTTCACTCTCCTGAGGACCAGCCTCCATCTTCACACAGGCTTTTGTGGATTCAGGGGCCGCAGGGAATTTCATTGACCATGCATTTTCAAAACTCAACCCCCTTCCTCTCCACACTAGGGAGATTCTGTTAACGGTAGTGGCAATTGATCTACGACCTCTGATACCTAGGACCATCACCCTCCAGACTAATCCTTTGCTGGTTACGGTTGGAGCACTTCACAAAGAGACACTGTTATTCTATGTTATTTGCTCTCCCTCAACTCCAGTGGTGCTAGGACTTCCCTGGTTGCGGCACCACAACTCTTAGATTTATTGGGCGACCAATCAAGTGACAGCCTTGGGACAACATTGCCATGGATCCTGTCTCCCGGTGTATCGCACCATCTCTGAGGTTCGGCTACCTACAGAGATTTCCACATCATGCCTTCCAGTTTCTTACCAGGAGTTTGCCGATGTATTTGACAAAAAACAGACAGAGGAGTTACCGCCACACCGACCTTATGATTGTGCAATCAATCTGCTCCCAGGGGCTATCCCTCCTCGAGGCCGCACTTAACCCCTTTCGGAACCAGAAGCCAAGGCTATGCAGGAATACATTTGGGAGAACCTTCAGTGTGGGATTATCCGCAAATCAAGTTCTCCCACTGGTGCAGGTATTTTATCTTTGTTTCCAAAAAAGTCGGTTCTCTCTGGCCATGTATAGATTACAGAGGCCTACTGTAAATAAAATCACAGTAAAAAATCAGTACCTTTACCCTGCATTCCTGAACTCTTCGACCACTTACGGAAGGCCACAATCTTCACGAAACTGAATCTTTGAGGAGTTACAATTTAATTTGGATCAGAGAGGGTGATGAATGGAAAACAGCCTTTAATACCCGTGACGGCCACTATGAATATCTAGTCATGCCATTTGGCTTATGCAATGCACTGACCTTATTTCAAAATGTCATCAATGAGATCTTCCGGGATTTACTTGACCAATTTCTCGTAGTGTATCTGGATCATATCCTTATTTTCCAGTTCTTTGTCCGAACATTGGGCACAGGTTAGACTGGTCCTCCAAAGACTTCGGGACCACTCCCCCTTTGCAAAGCTGGAGAGATGTCAGTTTGAACAAAGATTTAATTCCTTGGGTATTTCATCTCTTCCTGTGGGTTTGAGATGGATCGTGCTAAAGTATCGGCAGTACTGGTTTGGCCTTTACCGACAGGCCTCAAACCAACTCAACGATTTCTTGGGTCTGCCAACTACTGCCAACATTTTATCAGGAACTTCTCAAAGGTGGTTGCACCATTACGTCACTTACTAAGAAAGGGGCAAACCCGAAGACCTCTGAGAATCTTATAGCTTTCGACAAGCTCCAGTCCGCCATTTTGTCCGCACCTGTGCTGATCTATCAAGAGCCTACGAAAACCTCAGTGCTTGAAGTGGATGCATCTGGTCTGACAGCCGGAGTCAGATTCCCCTTTTTTCTCCTGTTGCTGACCCCGGACCGTGACACCCGACCTCGCTGCTTTCTGCCTGCCCTGACCTCTGCCTGTTTACTCGACTTTGCACCACTGCCGCCAGCCCTGACCTCTGCCTGTTTACTGGACTTTGCACCACTGCCGCCAGTCCTGACCTCTACCTGCTTACTGACTTCGGATAACAGGACTATTCTGCATCCCTTCCTCAGCCCTGCGGGTCCGCTTCCTGATTGCAGACGAGCACCGTCACATCCCTGGTCTGAACCTACATTCAATGCTTTTAAAGGTCCTCAAGCATCAATAGTTGTAGTTAAGACAGTGGGGCTGTTATGAGCATTCCAGTCATTTCAGCACGTTCAGCATGGTGACGCTTCCCTCTCCCCTTCCACCCTCCAATTAATTAATTCCTGGTTTTGTTTCTGTACCCCACCCCCACATTCTGAAGTTGTTGTGTTTGTATTGAAAAAAATTTAAAAAAAAACCCAGACCCGTTGTAGTGTACAATAAAAATTAAGTGAGACAGCAACAGAACACATGTTCGCCGCGTTAACCAATGAGTAGGGAAGGGTGGGGGTCGAGACAGGACAGATCCCACAAACCTGGCATTAGAGGGTCCATTCTTTAGGGGGATACTCCAGTGATGGAACTCCTTCAGCACCAAAGTCTTTATTCCTGGGTCCACTGAGCCCTAGCATTACCACAGTTCAGAGGGGGGGCACAGTTACTCCAGCCAGGGTTCGGACTCTGGAATTTTGGGTGAAATCCCTGAAATCCCTGTTAGGGTGGATCCTGAATTCTGCAGCAACCGCATATAATATTTCTATGGGTTTTCTCTGCTGTGCAGTGATCAGTATTCCGAGCTTATGACTGACCCAGCCTTAATTATATACACAGAATGTAGCATGAGAAGGTGAAGGTGGCAAAAAAGTGTCTAATCAGATCACACAGCTGAAAAAAGGATAGCCGCCCAGCCTCATAATCCAGGTATAGTCCTCATCTCTGCAAGTGAGGCTCAGCATATATCTGTGTTTTTATGTTATGTATCACTGAATGATATTTATCAGACATGCGCAAATACCAGAACGTTTTATTAAACTCAAGGAAGGACCGATCTCCTTTCCTTTGTACTGTATACTGGGTGAGGACATCCCTCCCTACTCTCCAGATCCCTGATTAATTATTCGCCACTTCCCTGTAATGTCGTCCTGATGAAAAAATCCTGGTGCTTAAAAAAGAAAAAATGGGTCATGGCAGTTCCACCACCCGGAGGCCCAATAAGAGAGACCTCGGTAATCCCTAAGGCTGACACGAGTCAGCATCTGCAATTACTTTCAGCCTATCATGTCCCTCACCACTACTAACAAATTGTCCACAGAGCTATAGTACAGGCGTTGAACCCTCACATACTGCCACGCAAAGGGATTCAATGACTGTTGTGTGACAGAGGACCCTGTCCCATGCTGAAACCTGGCTAGCCTACCAGGTCTAGCCTACTAGGTCTCTCTCTCAATCCCTCACCCTGTTATCTCTGTGGTGGTTGTGGATATGGGGCAGAAGGAAGGAATTCCAGAAATGGGGAGATGGGTGGAGATCTCAGTCTGCAGCAACCAGTAATTGAGAGTACACCTCAGAGACAGCTTTTTACATCACTACCTCTCTGAGTCAGAAGTGGGTAATTTGAGCACCGGATGCCATCCTTGGAAGTATTAGCCATTTATAAGACTCCCTCTACAGAATCGAAACCTGATTCTCTGTTACTTGTGGTCATCACCATGGTTAGGCACAGAAAGTACAATCAAAAGTTGATTAGACAGACATTCAAGTAGATTGTAGCCGATGCCAACACGGGCATATGTGATTTACCTAAGGCTATTTATGGTCACCAAGGATAACAGAGCAAAAGGAGCCATCCTCCTACCCTTCGACATCCTCATAGATCTACGCTCCTGAGCACTATCCCCCATAGAAAAATGAGCAGCAAGATTAATTTAAGACGTAGCTACTATGTCATGGTGCCCTAGATTTCCTGTTACACTTGGTCAACTCATCAGCATGGTTAGGCACAGAAAGTACAATCAAAAGTTGATAAGGCAGACCTCCAAATGGATAGTCGCTGATGCCGTCACGAGGAAGTGTGATCAGCCCAAGGTTATCTATAGTCACCAAAATGTAATCTCTCAAGAGGCATTATGCAAAGTCTTGACAACAACTGTGTGGAGGTCACAGAAAGTACCATCAAAAGTATATAGGGCAGACACTGCAATGAGCAGAGCAGTTGCATCTCCAATTATCTTTTAAACTTAACTTTTTATTAGTAGAGAAAAATGAAATGATGCTATCAGAGGTCAGACACAAAATTCATTATTACACATCAATTATATGGTCCCAAATAAAATGAAAATATTTTTTTTACAGAACACATTTATTTATAAAATGTTTTACCAGGAAGTAATACATTGAGAGTTAGCTCTCGTTTTCAAGTATACCCTGGGCACAGAGTTATGATGACAGATAAATGGTTACAAATACATACAGTAGTTACATTAAGTGAGCAAGGTTATAGATTATGGAGGCAAAGTTATTTGAAAGGTGCAATCCCGTATTGTCACTCAGACAGGATTGCCCCTTTAAGGGGGATTGAATCCAAGTAATCCATTTGTATCGATTATTTAAGTAATGTATTTTTATTGATCTGCTACATGGGACTGCCCTTTTAGTCATAGGGGGCTATGCACTAAGCAGCACGTTTTTGCGTCCGATTGCAAATTTTTGACTCACCCGATACATAGTGAAGCCAAACGTGGGATTCACTAACAAGTGAAATGCATTTTTGTCCAGGCGGGCAAAAATATGCCAGATCACGCAAGCTGCTTCCCCCCGCCCCCCCTGCTATCGTGCTTAAAATTCTACAGTGCGATAGCAAGAACTGCATGGAGACGCACTCCCCCCTCCCCTTTCCCCCCTCCCCCTTCGACCCTCCACTCCCCCCACCCCCCTCCACTCCCCCCCTCCCCCCGCCCCCCTCCACTCCCCCCCTCCCCCCGCCCCCTCCACTCCCCCCCTCCCCCCGCCCCCTCAACTCCCCCCCTTTCCCCCCCTCCACTTCGACCCTTCCCCCATCCACTTCCCCCTTTCCCCCCTCCACTCCCCCCCCTCCACTCCCCCCCTTCCCCCCCTCCACTCCCCCCCTTCCCCCCCTTCCCCCTCCACTCCCCCTTCCACTCCCCCCTTCAAAACTACTACAAAACTATAAATAAATAAATGAAAGCTCAAAGTAAACACCATCAGTCAAATTCTAACTACAAAAAAGAAACTATTTAAAACAGCACTAAAAATGACATCTTACTAAATAAAACTAAAAATTAAATTGGCCAAACATTTTAAAACAAAGAAGCAAAATACATTTAAAATACATAAAAGCAAGCATTTGCAAAAACAACCATTGCTTGTCCCCTGTATTTATGTCCCTTGTCCCCTGTATTTATGTCCCTTGTCCCCTGTATATCCATAAAGAGGCATACATAAATACAGTGGCAATGAATGGGCTTAAAAAAATCCAATCATAATGAAACATTTTTTTAAAACCTGTAAAAGAAAAATAACATACATTCTATGTTTTTCCTTTATATGTCTTCACCCTCCGATTCCTGGAGACACCGCACACTCTCGGACCAATCACGAACTCAAACAGGAACAGGCCACAGGTAAAACAAATCCAAAGTCATTTTCTTCTTTCTTTTTCTTCATCTGTAATTTGTAATCCAATTTTGTGGTCTTTCGGGGTCTTCTGGGGTCTTCTTCTTTTTCATCGGTATCTTTTTCCATCTTCAGCAGGCACGCCCTTGTAATTCTATTGGAGGAGGAGGTCCTCCCTCCTCGGCTTCTTGGCGTAAAATGAGGCTGCATAGGCTTTTATAGGCCTATGACGTCAAATTTTCGACAAATGGTTCATGGTGAAACCCATGTGCCTTTTCTTTTTTTGGTGATGTCATGTAAAGGAAATTAAACCAGCCAATCAGAATGGCTGTGCTTCCTTTCCCATTAACATGATGTCATCAAAAGCAACATGGCTGCTGTCACATGGAACTTGAGCCAATCAGATCGTGGGAAATATATCCCCAAACTGATTGGCTGTAGTATTATTGGATTTTTTAATGTTGATGTTTTTGCTTGCCCATTGACTTCAAGAAATTAAGTGGTGGAGGAAGCACACAGGGCCTTTTTTTTTGGCAAGTAAACTTACTGTGTATTTAAAGCATCAGAGCAGGTAAATGCAAAAACGTGACGTTTCACGACAGACACGTCCTTTCCTCAGACCATACACCACTTTATATCTTCATATCCACTTGGATCCAGGTTTGAGATGCTGGGATCAGTGGAGGGTGAACACCAGGGAGGGAAATCTATTTAACTTTTCTTTAAACAATGGTGTGCTACTCTTCCAACCCCCTTGACCATTGACTGCTAATATATTTACAGTATCTATACCCCTGTAAGATATAGATAAATACAGTGACATGCAATCATTTTTTGGGGCAAATGTTTGTTTTGAATGAATTGTTATGTTTTCTATTTCTGTTTATTGTTTTGAGTAAATTGTTATGTTTTTGTAGGGCTTGTTGTTATTACATTTTAGGATTGTTCATGTGTTTAATTTATTTAATTGTTCTGTTGGTTAGGGGGACATATCTTTTATTGTTCTGTTGGTTAGGTGTTTGATTCATTTTATTATTCTTGTGTTTTGGTATTAGATTAATTTTATTCTTTTGGTGATTTGGCATTAGATTAATTTTATTATTTTGGTGATTTGGTTTTAGATTAATTTTATTGATGTTTTATTTAGGCTTTTTAGTTCTTTTATTCTTCTGGTGTTTAGGTGCTTATGTATTTCTTTTATTGTTGTGTCTCTTTGGTGCCGTTGTGTTTTTTTAGGGTGCCCATTGACTGCTATAGTGGCTTATCATGCCCTATTATACGGACATGATGTACCATTGTGCTAATAAGTGGGTAGAGGGTGGGAATAGTTGCCGTGGGGTGGGTGGTTAGGCCACCCAGGTGGGTAGCAGGGGAGGGGTTTTAACTTTAGCGTTTATTAACCACGAAGGTGATATATGGGTTAGGGGCCATTAGATTGTATTTTTTATTGTTCTGTTCCTGCCAACGGAGGACATGGATGTGGAGGATGGTGATGAGGACGTCCTTGATCCTGGCAGGGGTAGGTAGAAGTCTTATTTACTTTCTGCTGAGTGGCTAAAGTTTAATTTTGAATGGGCAAATCAGCTATTATCCATATCTGGATAGTAATGTTGTCTATTACCGTACTGTATGGGTGGGGGGGGGGAGTTGTTGGGGGTAGAGGAGGTGGGTATTAGGGTTGTGTTTTTTTTAATGTTTATTGGGGGTAGAGGGATTGGGTGAAGGGGGTATTTTCTGCAAGGGTGGGTGGTTAGGCCTACTGGGTGAGTAGCTGGGGTGGTTAACCCCTTCATTAACATAGCGGTTCACACCACTATGGTAGTGAAGGGGTTAACCACTCCTGCAAACTTCCCAGCAAACCTAACCACCCACCTTGGGGCAACTACCCCTTCATCCACCCCCTCTGCCCCAATAAACAGGCGATTCAAGTTTAACCCCTTCATTGCCTTTTAATACTAGTGTGCATGAGCAGGGGGGTCTCTGGAGCAGAACCTCATTGATTTAAGGTCTGGGGTAGATATATTGTAGTAATAAATGCTGGCACTATGATTAGAACTCAATTCAAAGGCAATGCTTTATCACTTATTCAGCCTCACTAAAGATATGATACTTCAATGTATTTTTTTTCATTCCCATTTTCAGCAATATGATCCAAATATGAAGAAATGCAATGTTCTCTTCTTCATAATTCACTTTTCTAAACAACAAATATCCTAGAATCACTCCTAGGAAGGAACTGGTGCTACTAAATGGATGCAAGCATGTCCTACATAAAGTCCAGATATATAATGCACAAAAAACGAATAAAGCACTCCTCCGTCCACTGTGGCAGATTTTTTGTGTATTATGCACTAATAAATAACCTTTATTTTTATTGCGTGTGATCCATTCATACCCCGGCGGCAGCAGTGAACCGCCATACTATTTTCTATTTTTGCACTTTTCTAAACAACATATTGTGGCTCAGTTTAGAAAAGATGTATAATTCCCTACACAACAGTACAATTATTCTCTTGTCAACACTTGCCAAAGCATTGCAGAAAAGTCTAGTGTTGATTTGTAAAATACAAATTCTGATTGGATCATTTTAAAGGCTGTGGGGGTAAACTCAACAATGCAATGATGAAAGTAGGAGAAAGAAAAAGTTGTATTAAATATGTCTTAAGAATGATTATTACATCCCAAGAGGAAATGAACAGGAGATTTGATGGAATGAAAGGGGATTTGTTTAATGCAAGAAGCACTGTGGGGGTACATGACAGAAAGAATTAAGGTGAAAATGCATTGGAGATGTGGGAATAAGTTTAGTGTTCTGAAGAGCTGTAATAATTTATGATGCATTAAAGTTAAGTAGAAAAACAAAGGACAAACAATAACAGTTAACACTTTTATTGCACTGCATTTCTGAAAGACGGGAGACCAAGAAAAGAGAATTTTAGACTTTCATTGGTGGGGGGAGATTTTATCCCAGATCCTTCAGTGTTAATAAAACTCAATTTCTTATCAGTGTGAACTCGCCAGCATAAAGGTATTTACATAGACACATGAAATCATTTTCTTCCTAATCATTCTTATAAGCAGGGGAAACAACTACAATAAGTGCTATGTAAGAATTATTATGAATAAACAAAAATGCAGAAAAAAATCAAAAGAAACCTTTCAAAAATAAATGACCGTAGGTGTACACATAGAAAAAACTCACAACAAATGACAATCAAAGAATTGTATTATTCTGCAAATCACAAAACAAAATGAAGTGATGGTATATGTTGACAATATTTATATTGCCAGTTTATGAAAATACAGACATTTTTTATTGATAACATCTAAAAATGCACAATGTACACATAGGTTTAATAATATACAAATGCTCTGCTTAGGAAAGGTGTAGGAATAAAATCACAAAAATAGTAAAAGAAGGCTTGCACCACAACCCATTATGATAGCTGGACAAATTAGCCATTAAAACGATTTATTGTGGTGAAATAAAAAATCACTTCACTCCAGATAACTCTGATGCGTTTTGTGCCACAATGGCACTTTATCAAAGAGTGAATGAGGGTATTCAAGGAGGATCCTTTTTGTAGCGCCTTCTGTGAACTAATTATATTGAAATGTTAGCAGGTGGATGGAAAGGCACACCTCAAGCATAACTATTTGTCGAATAATGTGGGTGAAGCCGTTCCTCTGTGATTACCCCTGATTCCTAATGTTTACATATATAAATGAACATATAATAGTGACACTTTAAAACAGGAGTTTACATGTAGCAAAAAAGTAGCTTAACACCAATCCTCTGTGAAATAAACACAATGAAACGTAACAATAATCGCTCAAATTGAATATCAATACTCCACACCAAGACAGAAAACCTGCACCAGTACATACCATTTACCTGCTGCTTTCTGTCTGTACCGTACCTACCTTACTACATCCCGTTCGCAAGACCATTACGTGCTAAAACAATGGGCAAAACATTGCTTATGTGATTTATATAGTTTTTGCATGTTTCGACAATAAGAGTGTTTTGCCAGTAATTATTGATTCCCTTTACAAGTTCTGCTTTGTTGGCAGGCGTGATAAATTTCCTTAGGTGATGTTTCATAGCATGCCACACCAGTTCTATGGGTTCAAATCGGGAGATCTGCAAATATAGAAACAGAGACAGCAACATTTGGGACAAAAAAGGTTAATTAATAACAAAGCCCAATACAGTTGAAAACAACG